>NC_025997.2:52585525-52668025 GCF_000442705.2 Elaeis guineensis
ACCAACTGGAGCTAAGAATGGCACACCTGCAATATCTAAGAAGGAGGAATTAAGTGAAAGTTCAGATTCAGATAGTAGTTCAGATGAGGACATTGTAAGTAACTTGGATGCTCGCTGCTTCCTATGTTACGTGAAGGATACAAGGGATTTTAGGCTTGTCATTCTCAATCTGACTTTTGCTTCTCTTGTAGAAACCCGCTGCTTCAATAAAGAAACCTCCTGTAGCTGTGCCCAAGAAGAAACCCGAATCAAGTGATAGCTCTTCCGAGAGTGATTCTGATGAGGAAGAGGAGGTACACATGTTAATGTTTTAAAATAATTTTAGAATAAATACATTGACCCTAAAGGCAGTGTTTGGTCAGTGAGTAAAGCCTTATGCATAAACAACAGTAACAGCATCTTAAAGGCAGGCATAAACAAGGAATAGGTATTGCTGGTCAAACTTGCTTGCTCCAGGAATCATATGTTTCAAGGGGCTATTACTGTCATAAAACCATCACTTGTGCTTGGCTCCTATTTTGCTTCTGGACAAAACCACCTTCCAAAAGCTATTCCAGACATTGTAGGCAAATGAAAAATAGAATTAAGTTATGACATAACTTTTAACTGTTCCCGTATGCATAACTCTTAGTCCCTTCCTTTTCCCTTTCATATTGTGGAGCCAAATTCATCTAAAGTGTGCTGTCCATTTCCAATTGTCATTATTTGATGAGTGTTATCACTCTTTTTTGCAGGCGGTCACAGCCAAAGCTGGAGGACCTGCAAACAAACCACCTGCATCATCAAAGAATGGAACTCTTGGTGCCTCAAAGACCGAAGAATCATCCAGTGACACATCAGAGAGTGATTCTGATGATGAAGAGGTAATGGTCTATTTTTCTCTGTTGATGGTTATTGCCGACTTAAGCAAGGGACAATGCAGCATGAGCCTTTAGTTAACAGTCTTACTTTTATTCTCCCAATGATTTGCATGTGCGGTATTAGTTTCTAAGAACTTATGATTCCACTTTCATCAACCTTTGTGCTGGAAACTTCTTTAGAAGTCGCATAATAGATTCCCTCCCAGCTCCTTCTCCCCCTCTCCCTCCCACCTGTGCCTCTTTTGAGAGTATTAACTAGAGTGTCACCTTTCCAAGTACATGAGGACCTCTTCTCAGTGCAAGTTCTAAGGAGACGGTGCAGTCTTTCCAAAGTCCATATGGCTAGCTTACAACATTTTTTTTTTGTCTTACATTGAATCATATCATAGGAACATATATTGTGCTAAATTAAAAAAAAAAAAAAACTGGAGGAAGTTACTGCTAAATTAATCTACAGTACGATGCTCTTCATGCATTTGATGGTACATGCTGATATAACTTGACTATTGTATGCTAATAATTCAATGCACAGGCAAATGTCGCTAAGGTTGCTTTACCTACCAAGGGCATTCCAGCAGCATCAATAAAGAAAGAAGAATCAAATGATAGTTCAGAAAGTGATTTTGACTTGGACTCTGATGAGGATGATGTGAGTCCCACAATTTTCATCATTCATGATCTTCACACTTGTCTTTCTTAATTGTATAAACAATTTATGAGTTTTCTTCCAACCTATTTTAGTGTAAATTCATGTAAAAAATATATGTTTTTTTTTTTAAATTTTTGTTAATGATATTTTTTGTATGTTATCTGCAGGAACGACTTAAAACAATGTTAAAAACATATTGAATGTTCCTTTCACATGTGGGTATGATAATAAATAGTTTGAAGGTTCATGATTTGTGGGTGATAGATTGATATGATAGGTGTACTAGGTCCTATTGTTTCTATGGAACCGAAGAGCATGCTTCAGATTGTTGAGTTGTTCCATCCGGGACAAGAAGATTACCCACAAGTTCAAGCTTTCAAAATAAATAACGTTGGTTTTATAACCTTGGGAACTTCCTCATCATGTGATTAGAAATATTGGATCCATATTATTTGAGAACTTCATGCGTCTATGGAAATTGAATGTGCTTTAGATGTAGTCATTTTAATTCTTTTCTTAAAGTATGCATTGATAAGTTCACAAAAAAGCACTCATCTTTTTCAGAATAATCGATTTGTTTCTGAGATCATGTGCTCTATCATTTTAACCTGTTGAATTGTCAATATTTTACTGTGATGATTATGGAGTAAGAATAGTCTGTTAAAAGGTCATAGTTGTATACCACTAATGGTGTAATTTTTTTCTGTATAATTAATTTGTTTAAAACCATGCATAGCTATTGCCTTATGCTCTGAACCTAGTTTAGAATTTACAACATGTTACATCAATTAGATTATGGCCCTTGAGAGGCAGGAATTTTCTTTTAATACCAATGGTGCTGTGTTGGCCATCTGCCTTTTGGTGCATTTCTAGCTAGTGGGATGAACTGATCCTTAACATTGTGGTCCCCAAGTCTTAAGTAGAATCAACATCTCAGTTCTTGAATCTAATGATGACAATATTGAAAAGTAGGGTTAGTTCACTAGCTAGAAACACCAAGGGGATGAGTGGATTAGTTATGCTATGATATTACCGTGTTTTTTTTTTCCATCTCTCTTGTCACCCAGGCTTTTGGTGTGCCTCTAGCTAGTGAGCTAAAGTGGTCCTTAACACTGTAGTCTCCAAATATTAAATCAAATTGAATGATGACTATATCTCATAGCATGGGTGGTTCACGAACTAGAAGCATAGAAGCAGTAAAGGAACAGGTGGAGATGCTTGGAAAGAAACATAATCAATAATCTATGTTGCTGATGGCAATAATAGATAATCTGCATAGCTGATGCAAACTTAACCTGGAGTCCTATTGGGGAATCTCTGCAATAAGGGAGGTCTTAGTCTGCAACTATGTAACGAGTTGTCTTTATATGCATTTTTTTGTAAAGGGAATAGACAACCATTTCCTAAATCAAGTCTCTGAGGTCCGAGACAGTTACTGATTTATAAGACAATTATATAATTCAAATAAGTCCTGCAACTAACTACCATCTAAGATCTTTTAGTATTTACCTTCAACAAATCTTTCTTATCATGTGTATTTTTCGAGATAGTAGAAGCATCCCAATTCTAACTGAAGATATAATTTTTCGGTGTTGAGATCCCATGAAATTCTTCACAAGTAATGTTCTGTAATTGCTGCCCTAAATTTCTGTTCGACTTTGTAAATCTGAATGTCATTCTAAATGCATATTTGATGCAGGAAACACCAGCAAAGGTTCCTCCCAAGAAGCAGCCTGTCACTGTGAAGAAAGATGTTCAGCCTGTAATGTTCTTTTATACTGTTTTGCCATTTTGTATGTTTGGTCTTGTTTATTGCATTATGATATGGATCTACTCATTGCTGGATGGGGCTTTCTTTTTTCTTTTATAGTCAAATCATAACCCTATTTCAGTAGCTGGTTACCCAACTTGTTCTTGAAGTTGCTGTTTAGTTTTGTCATGTGGGACAATTTGGAAAATTCAAGATATAAGTCCTGGTGGGATGTCCTGTAGGACACTAGGATGGGGTATATCTCCTGTCTAGATCGGCACGTCTCAGGACATCCCCTGTCCCAAGTGTTGGGATGAGGTAGGATGGCGGTACATTCTTTTCCATTGGAAAACCGGGATAGCACCCTATCCCACGAGTTTTAAACCTTCTTGAGTACCGCAATGCATGAAAAACTGTTTGAATATTAGAGTGTGGATGTAGGAATGCTGTTGTCATCAATGAACCCTTCCTAAATGTTGTTGACATGTTAATGTATTAAGATATTTCCTTGTTATTTCCCACTTTTATGTGTTTTGTTCCACAGCTCTTTTTGTAACCTTCAGGATAATGTAATTTGAGTTCCTGTGAATTGCTTCCTGTGGTCCTTTACTCTATAATTGTTTGGTAATGACCTCTATGATTTGTCCTATTTATGGTATCTTTCTTTAAATGGCCACATCTGTCATTGTGTGTTCCTAAACATGTTTTTTACATTCTACTCCTGTTCCATGATATTTGAATGTCATAAGTTGCTACCTCTGGTAATTCTCATAAATTATCATATTCAGTTGCCTCGGTACGGCATTAAGATCTTAACACTATTTCTAATTATCTGGATCCAGAAACCACAGCATAAGGCCAAAGTAGATCAAAGTTCTGAAGAGAGTTCTGATGAGAGTGATGAAGAACCACAAAGAAAGAAGCTGAAAGTTCCGGTAGTGTTTTGTTTTTGATTGATTGTGATCTATTATCCTGCAGCAGCTCTGGCTTTCCATGCACATTCTTGTTATCATGATGATTATTCATATTTAGGATACTGTTCCTGGAAGTGTCAACAAGCCAACTGCAAAGCCTGTTAAGAAAGAAAGTGATGAAGATGAGGATGACAGCTCTGATGAAAGTTCAGATGAGGAACCTTTGAAACCACAACAAAGTAAAAAGGTAATCATCATTATACTGTTGTTGCAATTGCAAAATAAAGAAAAAAGATTTTTAGTACTTGTTTCCTGATCATCTGTTGTCTGTTGCCTGTATCTCTAAATGCTAGCCAACGAAAGCATCTGCGGAAAGCAGCAGCTCTGAGGAGGATTCTTCTGATGAGGAGAGCGAAGATGAACAGCCGATGGAGACTCTGCAGAAGAAGGTAATATTGTTACTTTATGTGAACTGTTGATCAATATTTGTTGTTTTACGTGAAGGTAATATGTTCATATTTTATTTATTTCAAAATGAAAATATTTTAAGTACTCGCTTGCTGATCCTTTGTTGTCTGTTGCATGTATCTCTTGTGAATGCTAGCCAACCAAAGCATCTGCGGAAAGCAGCAGCTCTGAGGAGGAGGATTCTTCTGATGAGGAGAGTGAAGATGAACAACCTATGAAGACTCCACAGAAGAAGGTAATGTTGTTGTTTTATGTGAAGTCTTGGTTAATATTAAACGTGAACTGGAAGTATGAGAAGTTTGTGCACTGGTCAGAGAACCTATTAGTTTGGTTTTTTTGGTTCGGTAAAGGATAAGGATTGTTTGATGATGGTTTCAGGATTTTTTTTCTCCCTTAATGAGCTGGTTCAATTGGATTGTTAACACATGATGTTTGTGTGGGTCATGTATTTAGTTAATTTGAGTATTCTTTTTTATGTCAATTATGAAACGAGAGGCAAAAAATGTCATACCTGTCTAGGTGTTTGCTTTCAATGTAAGAACGTTTTTATGTGTAAACTAGTATGCTTTATCTTTGTGGGAAGAAATATTCAAAAAACCTTGAACAGTTTTAAAATTTTGATGTCAACTGAGTCTAAATCTATAGCAAAATTTTGTTTCATAACTTGGAAATCATTAACATTTTCTCGGCATTATTCTGGTGCCTTATCACTCTTCTTTCATGAAATCATATTGCATTCTGCAGTCTGTAAGCATTCTCACGAGAGGCTGTTGTATCCAGATTTTCATCGACATTTGATTCTACATCCCTATATACATAGAGACTAGAGTAGAAAGTCTAAGTGTGCCACTATTTGATAATTCACCGATTCTCTTGCTTGCATGGTGGCAAACACTGTTCAAATTGTTTCTCTTATAGTATTTGTTTATTTTGGCACTAATATCAAGACACGACTATCGGTTGTTCGTGCGCTTTGGTATTTCTGTTCTCGGATTGTTGCCAATTGGATTTTATTTAGCAATGTGGGTCTTAAATTCCATCTTTTTTGTGCAGCACAATCATAATCCATTTGTACTGCTTAAATCTTTATGTTGAGCAATTTTTCATTTTGATTTTAAATGGATGACAGGAATTGTTGGACAATCCCAATGCAGTCATATAATATTGTACCAGCAGACTCCCACTTATTTGGCATTGCAGATTATGAGTGTTGTTTTGCCCTTTTGGGCATGCCAGTTTTTGTTGGCGTCAACATTTAATATTTCATTTGGAGTTACTGGATTTAATGTTCTTTCCCTCTTCCTTCATGTATGCTTTTTTAATTAATCTAAGACATGCTCCCAACAATATGGACCTTGAATTGATTATTAAAGTTTGATGAATGGCTGCAATAATAGTTACCAAGTTCTTTTTCTAATAATTTGGGTTTAGCATTATCTTTGTGTCTATATTTTCTGTATCTTGTGGTTCAACATTTGTGAAGTATTTTCTCTTTTATTTATTTATTATTTTTTCTAAATATTAAAACATGCAGGACTCAGATGTGAAAATGAAAGATGCACCATCAGCAAATGCAGCACCAAAACAGTCTGCTACAAAATTTGACAAGAAGGTGGTAATTTATTCATCTGAGTCATTTTAGTGGTATTTTGGTTTTCTAAATGTGCAAAACTGATGTTAATTTTGTACCATGTAGCCTAAGACTCCTAGCAGTCAGGGGACTGGATCAAAAACAATATTTGTTGGAAATTTGTCCTATGATGCTGGACAAGATGATGTGTATGTATCACCTTCTAAAGTATCTAAATGCCTTTGAGTTAAATCTATATGTTTACTTGTGCACATGTTGAATATGCCTTTTTCATTTCAGGGCTGAATTCTTTAAAGAGGCAGGGGAGGTTGCTCAAGTTCGGCTGGCAGTCACTGATGATGGACGCTTTAAAGGGTTTGGTCATGTTGAATTCACCACTGAAGATGCAGCTCAGAAGGTAATCTTTTTTTATTGTTCTATTTTTATTGTTGTGAATTAATTCTTTAGCACCTAACATAGATCACATGGATCTTCTTGTTTAACTCATTACCTATAAATTCCCCACAATTCATTTATTTTCTTTCGATAATTGCCTTCAGAAAGTTCTTGTTAAAAAGATTACACACTAAACAAGGGCCATCATGAATACATGAAGTTGTTCATTTTCTTCTACATTTACCTCTAATAATACCTATCCTTGATCCTTTTGTAGGCACTTGAATTGAATGGTATGGAACTGTTGGGACGTGCAGTGAGACTTGACGTGGCCCATGAAAGGGGCGTATATACTCCTTATAGCGGGTATTGGTCTTCCCTTATTTTCTTTAGGATATTTTTCTTATACTGCTGATTATCATGTGGTTCATGTGGAAGAAAAACCTGTTTGTTGGTATATGTAACATAACCCCTGTACATAAGTTGAGTTACATTATCTATTACTGCTTCATGTTTTGAATTGTCATATAGATTGGTAGTATGCTTACTTTAATTAACCTATTCAAACCTTTAGTTGTTTATTCCCCAATGTTTTAGTGGTGGAAAGCTTCTTAGTGGATTGAGTCCATTGAGATAATTAATAATCCTATTTCTTATGATCAGATAAAAAGTAAATCATGTGTGCAAGTGTATATGTAATGCATATGTATGCATGTGTATGTATACACACTATTACTGTGCAGTGCACTTATGACTATTAACTAATTGTTTGGTGAACCACTTTTTTTGAAGCATTATAACTCAAGGCCTGAAAAAGGGCTTCCAGAAAAAATGCACAGAATTAGCCCCAATTTTTTACTATTACAGATGCCAAATTGTTGCATGTTTTTTGTGTATATTTGCAGGAAGGAAGGTAATTCTTACCAAAAGGGTGGGAAAGGTCTGAGCTACACTATATTTGTAAAGGGTTTTGATAAATCAGTTGAAGAGGATCAGGTATTGTTTTAATTTAATTAATCTAATCTTAATTCTCTTTGTTCTGTATGTAATTTTTGAACTTATTGCAGATCCGGAGCTCCCTTGAAGAGCATTTTGGGTCATGTGGAGAGATTACTCGGCTTTCCTTGCCAAAGGATTATGAAACTGGTGCTTTTAAGGGGTCTGTTTATATTTGCATTTAGTATTGAAATCTTCAAGTATCTTTATATGTTTGGACTGCACTGCAAATTTCTCTCCTTTTTGAAATATATCTCTTTTATTTGGTTAGAGATATGTTCATCTATTTGCAATCTCTTTTGCTTCTGCTGAATTTTTTTCTCGTGTAAGCCATGCCAAGGCATATCAGGTGATCATGTTTTTTGTGCTCTTCTTCGTTCTTTAGCTTTCTATCTCACTGAAAAGTGGTGAGGGAGACGGGCTTGGGGGAGTTCATTATTTTTATATTTTTGTAAAATGAATAAGGGACACTTCACTAAAAGTTCAATCTATGATTTACATCTTCAGATGGCCCTCTAATACATGGTATAGTTTAATTGGGCAGTCCAGAGTGTATAAGGTGGTATAAAATGATAAATTTTATAATAACAACTATTTCTTCATGCAGAAAATCAGATGTGTCTATTTGTGTACTTTGTCAATTATTTCCATGGGCTCCTATTTGTTGATACTCCAACCGGATGGAACTTCTGAACTGTCATTGGACAAATAGCCAAACTCTTGTCAAGTAACAGATAAAAGGGTTGGAGCATGGGGAGGCTGGTGGATGGGAGAGAAACCAACCAAGAGATTCTATGCTTTTTACCTTTCTTTACTAATAAAAGTCACATCAACAATTGTTATGTTCAGTATGGAAAAAGGATGTTAGAGTTTCATTTAAAAGGGGGTGTGTTATCTGGGTGGCAATTTAAGACTAAGAAGTGAGACTTGAAACACATCCATGAACTTTTATGTTTTTTTTAATAAATATTTTCTGAATTTTATAAAATCTTTCCTAATAAATTTTCACTTTAATTGCCTTTGTACTTACAAAAGGAAAAAAGATATGGGAGTTCCAGTGGAGAGGGGACAATATATTTGGATTGTCATGTGCGAAATAAGGCAGCGCACGTTTCTCCAAGTTGTTTTTGTCAAAAGAAAATTCTGTGAACCGGAGATGGGTGTTATTGCAGAAAAGGTTGTTTGAGTTTGCCAATGACCATCTAATGTCATTGTACAGAAGTAACCAATATAAGAGAGAGATGGAGTATGCCTTGGTGGAATAAATCTTGCATGCTTAGCGATGGCCCCATCATTCAGGATGTGGAGCCAATGTCATGCACAAACACACATACAGAGAGAGTAAGAGAGATATGATGTCTGGTGTCTTGCTGGTTGGGGTTCTTTGTTGTTTTAATCTAGATGTTTCTCACCTAGTATTTTGCTGTCTCATGCCTGTTGTCTTCCTTCGCACTGCAAGATCTGAACACTTTTTTCCTATTCTGCTGCATCCTTTGGTTATTTGATTTGTAGCCGTGTTGTCTGATTATCTTGCTGTATTAAGTGGCAGCTTTTTTGGTTGCAGGATGGCATACATGGATTTCAGAGAACAAGATGCCTTTTCCAAGGCCTTGGAACTCGATGGTTCTGAACTTGGGGGCTACTCATTAACAGTAAATGAAGCTAAGCCAAGAGGTGACAGCCGTGATGGTGGCTGGAGTGGTGGCAAGGATAGCGCAGGCAGGGGTGGTGGCAGATTTGGAGGCCAACGTGGTGGACGTGGTGGTAGAGGTGGCGGCAGGGGACGAGGTGGAGGTGGTAGGGGACGAGGGGGAACCCCTAACAAGCAAAGCATCGTTACAGCCAGTACCGGTAAGAGCAGAATCTACTCTTATTAGCGACGACTACTCTGTCTGAAACATTGGTGACCCTTAGCACCAGCAATACCAGAAGCATTATATTGATGGGATTTCTGTTTTACAGGCAAGAAGACGACCTTCAGCGATGACTAGATGGGGCGCTTCCTCTTGAATTTTGCTGCTAGTGCAGATCCCAAGTTTGTCATTGCCCATCCAGTGAAATATAGCCGTACCTTGGTATCGTCTTTCAGTCTCAAGGTATATTATTAGTTGAATTGGTTTTGTTAACTCACCAGCAACTTTTGACCTTGTGGTTGTCTACTTTTTGTGACCTTGAAACTTTGAAATCAACTGAGGGAAGTAGGTAATTTTTTGGATTGAGTTTCCTTTCATGGAGGACGTGCAATTTTTATAATATGCATTTTCTATAAAATATTCCATCATTTGGATTGATGTCAGGAGGTGGCAAGAACAACGGCAACGTTTATATGACATTGTCTTTCTACAACTAAAAATTCTGTCCATATATTATTAGAAGTTCCGGAAAAGTTAGAATGGTTTCATGATGGTAGGTCGGAATTGGTTGATAAAAGTATATATATATATGCTCGTATTATGGCACTACCTGTATGGAGTGCTTGCCTAACAATTGATTCCTAGTTGTTAGTCGAGCATGATTATACTCTCATTTTCTAGTGTTCTCACACATTGTCTCTATGGATGTAAATCTATCTTGCTATCCATGTAATATATGATTTCTGGGTGGTTTATCGAAAAAGAGACAATTTCTCTTTCTGCTTTCTGCATCACGATATTGGTAAACTGGAGGTTGACTTTGATCAATGCTGTACTCTCACATCTGCCCGCATATTTCACTTTTTACTTTTTGGCTGTTAGGATGGGTTATCAAGAAGATGATAATTTTTGAACCTCTTTTCTCGGGCCGCCGGGTAGGAGTTCAATTCGGGGTCATTGTTTGGCTACTTGGCAAGACGTGCAAGAAAATTTTTTTTTTTTTCTATTTTTTTTTTGGGTACAAAAGGATAAAGATCTATTATTTTATAGATAAATATTATAAAAAAATAAATTAATTTTTTATTAATTAATTTATTCATGTTTTCATATTTTTCAAGATGGATATCACGATAGTATTTATCTATTAAATAAAAAAAATTTTATCTATTCAAGGAGTGGTTAAATTATATTTTCATCAATCAAAAATAATATTTTTAATCTATTTTTAATATATCTTCAAATTTATAATAATAATAATAATATAATATAATATATTGTAATATTAATATAATATAATAATAAGTAATATATTATGTTATTATAATATAATATAATAATATGTAACAATATAATAATATAATATATTATTATATATTAATATATTATAATATATTATAATTTGATAATATAACATATTATATGATATTATATTATTATATATAATAATATTTATATAACACTATAATAATAGTATAATAATATAATATATCTTATATATAATAATATATGTTAACATAATATAATAATATAATTACATATAATAATATTATATTAATTTAAGATATTAATATAATATAATATATTATATTATTATAATATATTATGCAATAGATAATAATAATATATAACAATAAATTTATTATATATAATATATATTATATTAATTTAAGATATTAATATAATATAATATATTATATTATTATAGTATAATATATTATGTAATATATAATAATAATATATAATAATAAAATAATATAATATATTAATATGTTATAATATATTATAATATATTATATTATATTATATTATATTATATTATGATATTTATATAATAAAAAGTATTATGAAAAATATGAATAAATTTTGATAATTTATTCAAAAAATTAGTAATGTAAAAAAAAAAAAGAATAACAGATTTTTGAACTATTTTTCAATACAGAAAAGAACATGATTAAATTATTTTTTATCTAAATATTATTTATAAAATATATATTTAAAAAATATAAATTTTTAGATAAATTTTTTAAGCAGACCCGCGAGACCTTAACGTCCCTACGATATACAGATTGTGGTGGAAGTTGGTCAACGTGGATGATGGCATTTGGAAGTCTCTGACTAATATATATTATGATACAGAGGAGCGTGTACTTCTAATAATAGAGCTTATGCCTCTAGTTTGGGGCGAGGAGTATTAGGAAGGTTGTTCCTTTCCTTCAGGGAAAAGGTGCTACTATTATTTGGTGTGGATTATCAGTAACATGGAGCCACAAGGTAGATGTGAGGGGAGATGGAAGTCAAGCTATTCGATATAGAAGTAAAGCTATTCACTCGTAGAAGCATTAGGATGATAAGTGTCTCAGCTCTTTATACGACATCTTATAAGTGAGTATGAGGCGGCAAAGCCGGTTGAAGGTGATTTGGTAATGGAATGCCAGGATATTAGTTTTGAAGCAAAATAAGCTATTGGCTAATTTTTGAGATGGTGAATTGCTGTCATGATGGGTCCTCTGCCGCTTGATAATAAGTACTGTTTAGATGCATCTTATCTTAAGTCTACGTTGTTATGACTTTATTATTGTTAGGCCTTATTTCATAATTTTAATAAAATATTGATGGGAACTATCCTAGAGCCCCATTTTTGGAAAGTTTATCTTAGGCTCACCAAAATATTCGGAAAGTTTGCAAAGGAGGCCTGCAGAGAGGAAGGTAGCCCGGGAGTAAATTTTCGTTGCAACGAATATTGTTTCCCAGAAGGGAGTGGGAGAATAGGGAGACTTGCCCCTTTATTTTTTCCAATTCAGACGTCTTTGATTTGATAGAATATATCTAAAATCTTCCTCTCTCAAAAGTATATATATAAAATAAAATATATAGAATATATTTAAATTAAGAATTTGGTGCCCTCGGTAGAGGCATCTGCATTGCATGCACCAATCATGTCAAATCCAATGGTGGATAAACATGCCACGCTATTCGCCAATTCTCGATTGCGTGCTATCTACTGTATATGTGCTTCGGGAATTGCCATGGTTCACTTGCAGCTGGTACATGCAATAATTTCTTACAGTAGAGAAAGGTGCGTAATATATATAAAATCATTAAAATCAAATCATATAAAGAATATGTATATTGACTCATATATTTTCTTACATTATTTTTTAGACATAATATTCTGACTCATATATTTTCTTACATTATTTTTTAGACATAATATTCTGACTCATATATTTTCTTACATTAATTTTTAGACAAAATATTATATATATATATATATATATATATATATATATATATATATATATATATATATATATATATATATATATATATATATATGCTAAATTTTCTTTCTAACGACCCCAGTGGTGAAAAAAAAGGGTGCTATATATACAGGAGCTGGGGGAGGAAGATGAAGATCATGGATTATAATGAAAATTTTTAAGTAGAGTTTGGAGAGTGGACGTAGATGCTTGGTGTTGGAAATTATATTCTAAAACTAATCGTTTGACGATTATGCTAATTATAAATATGTATAAATTGATCATCAATAAAAATTATTTGGCTGATTCATCACAAGGTTACATTTTCTAAATGAACTCATGTATTGTGATGAAATCTTTAGGACTAATTTGATCGATAAAGAAAGATTTATTGTTTAGTCCTTAAACTTATTCACGACCAAACGATACGCTATTACTAAGACGATAGCAATTATCAAGTATATGTTATTGTGTGCCATATGGGTTGGTTGTCTTCTTAACCAAAAAGTATGAAGACACTGGTATGGCATGCAGGTAAAATGTAAGAGTACATTTCACTGAACGTGACCAAATTCGGAACACTCTACTGTCAAGAGTAGCTCCAAGAGATATAGGTATAAGTGTTCCTCCGATCTGAAATCACCATAATGACTTACAAGCAACTCACTGTGCTTTGGTACCAAACTACTTAAATTTTTAATTCAGTGACTGAAAGATTTTTGGGCACAGTTAAGTACTTGCAAAGTTGGTGTGTGAGTCAAGATGGGATTGACCCCTCCAGTTTATAGGACATAATGCATCACTGTATTTCAATTTAGTAAAATCTGGGTCTGGATAATCTATGTGATGAATTTCAAAGATTGAAATACAATGTGGATGACTCATCCAGAGTTGATAGTTAAACCCTAAGTCATCTTTGAGCATTTAGGATTAAAAGGATGAATTATATGATAACCAAAGTCTAGAGTTCGTGAATGTTGCTTTGCAATTATTCAACCTATCCAGACGTTGGGTACCATTGCTAGATGATTACTTCGATTGGTATAGAAATTTATTCTTATGCTACCGGCTTAGGTTCAAACTTATGGGGTCACACTCAAAAGAAGTTTCTTACTGATCAGATGACTGATCAATGATTGAGAATCATTTAAGGGTATAATCGTCAATATGATTGATGGTTAACCTTATGCAAAAGTTGAAATAAATTAATTCACTAAGAGTTAGTGAATTATAGGAGGTTTAATTAGCAATTAGATTATTGATTAGCTCAATTTGATTGAGTATTGAGGTTTGGATCAAGTCTAATTGAATTAGATTCAATTAGGTTTGATCTGATTAGGTTATGAGATGGTCTAATCATTAAGGGTGTTTGATTCCTGATTTGATTAGAACTTGGGTTTGATTAATTTTTGATTGAATTAAAATTTAATTGAGTTAATTATATTTCTAATTTGATTAGGTTTAGTTGGCTAATTGGGTCTAACCAAATTTGATTTGGACAAGACCAAATTAGATTAAGTTGAAATTCAAATCAGTTTGAACTTCAAACCAAGCGTCAACTACCTTTTCTCCATGCCAATTAATCCTTCACACAAATTTTGAATTTGCATGAAGGTTTCTTATGCCAAAGTGTTCTCTTTGTTGCCCACTTTTGATAGGGTTTGGGTGGTATTAATTCAAATTCAAAAGGATTTGAGTTTGAAATCCTAATCCTTATCTTAATCCTCTCAAGCCGGCCCCTTGTGAAGGGGTTCTCTTTGTGCAACAAAAAGGAAACTTTCTCCCAATTTTTTCACATGCCAAATACCTTTGTTCGGCCCTCTATTGATAAGGATAAGAATGGTTTAATTTGAATTCAAAAGTGTTTTGAATTTGAATGAAAACTAATCTTTATCCTTGTCAACCACTTCATGCCCCCAACCTTTAAAAGTCCTCTAATTTTGTGCAACAAAATTTGGAGATGCTTTTACCGTGAGAAATAGTTTCTCATAGAGGGGGGTGTGTACCGAGAGTGGGGGGTCTTCTGTGCATGAAAAATAGAGAAAATCGGTTCCTCTTGGGCATGAGATTATGGGTTCCCTAGGTTTCGACTCTAAGATTTTTGTTGAAAATTATATCTCAAAATCAATCGCCAGCCTATTGACAATTGTGTTCATATTTGTATATTGTATATGAATGTTTATTAATAAAAGTTATTTAGCTTTTTCATCATATTTTATCTATCTTCTTAGAACTCCTGTATTGTGATGAAGTCTTTAGGACTATATTTAATTGATAAAGGAGGATTTGTCGTTTAGTCCTTAAAACATGTTTGCGATCAAATGATATGCTGTTAATAAGATGATAGCGATATCAAGTATAGGTCGTTGTGTGTCATATGGGTTGGTTGTTATCTTAACCAAGGAGTGTAGTGACACTGGTATGGCATACAGATGGGATATAGGAGTATATTCACACTAAATATGACCAATTACGGAGTACTCTGCTGTCAAAAGTAGCTTACGAAGGGTATGAGTATAAGTATCCCTCTGATCTGAGATCACCATGGTGACTTATAAGCAACTCACTGTACTTTAGTGCTGGACTATCTAAATTTTTAGGTACAGTCAAGTACTTATCAAGTCGGTGCATAAGTCAAGATGGGATTGACCCCTCTGAACAAGTAAGAGTTAATGCATCAGTGTATTTCAATTTAGTAAAATCTTGATCAGGATAATCCATGTGATGAATTTGAAAGGTTGAAATATAATATGGTTGATTATTTCAGGGTTGATAGTTAAATCCTAGGTCACCTTGAACATTAGGATCAGAGGGATGAATTATACAGTAACCATACACTAGTAGGTTCTTGAATGTTGCTTTGCAATCTTTCGATCTATTCGAACGTCGGGTCTCATTGCTAGATGGTTACATCGATTAGAATAGGAATTTATTCCTATGCTACTAGCTTAGATTTGAATCTATGAGATCACACACATTAGAAGTTTTGGTCTGATTAGATGGCTGATCTGGTGAAGAGTTCCACTGGATTAGGACTCCAGTAAAGAGTCCCACTGGATTGGGACTCTGGAGGAGAATCCCACTGGACTGAGACTCTATTATTAATGGAGAATTTATTAGCAATTAGATTACTAATTGACTCAATTTGATTGAGCAATGAGGTTCGAATCAAGTTTAATTGAATTGAATTCAGTTTGATTTGGATTATGTTTGATTAGATCCAGCCTAATTGTAAGAAAAACTTGTTCCTGATTTGATCAGGACTTGAATTTAGTTAATTCCTAATTGAGTTAGAAATTTAATGAGAAGATTGTGTTCCTAATTAGATTAGGTTCCTTCCTTTTATTGGGTCTAAACCAAATCAGATTTGGATTGAATCAAAATTAGAAAACTGAAGAGTCCCAATCAATTGGGATTCTCTCCCTTGCGCATGCCCTAGAATCAATGCCATACATAAGACGCAAAAGGAGTTTGCATGAGGGATTTTTTGGCATGAGAAAAGAGGGTGCAGAGATAGTGTGGGTGGCACTCATGATGAGTCATGAATCTTATCTCCTTCCTCATTTGAATTTGATTCAAATCATAGATAAGAAAATAAGAAAGAAAGAAATCAAGTTTCATGGGAAAGTATTGGTGGTGCCAAAATTCCTTTCCTTATTCATGTTGAGAAGGTTAGTTGGCGTGAGAAAGATCTGATTTCTTTCCCATGCCATTACAAAAATTAGCGTGGAAATTTTGGACGCCATATCTTTTATGGCGTGAAGGGTGTTGGCACCTCTTCTTAACCCTAATCCCTAGCCCACTTATAAAAGGGATCCAATTGTTGGATGCCTAAAAAGAGAAGTGTGATTTCAAGAAGAGAAAAATAATTTTCTTTAGTCTCTCCTCCTTCTTTTAATTCTTCTCCCTCTCTAGAGTGTCCAAGAGATTCAAAGAAGAAGAAAAAATTAGCCATCAAAGATCTTCGCGAGCTAGCACTCCCGAAGAGATTGATCAGCAATCGATCTTCATGTAGATGATTCATAGAGGTTGGACGTCTTGTGCAGCTGCGAGCAACCTGAAGGAGCTCCAATCCATATGATACAATTATGGAGATCAGTAACCCGTGCTTCGATAATGAGTTCTGAACTCGTTAGATCAGATTTGATTAGATCTAATGGTTAGATCTAATCCAGAGCATCGTTATGATTGATGCAGATTTTTTTATTTTCAGATCTTAATCACATATTTAATCATATCATAAATCTTGACAAAGTAGTTTAGATTGGATCTTATGCATATAATGTAGATTAAATCGTTTAATCTATCATGTTTCACTATAAAATTTTAAAATTGCATGCATAGAACTGTCTAATTTTTCTTCAAATAGTATCAGAGCCTCGTTCAATATGATATAATTTTATATATATTTAAATCTAATTTTATATTATTTAGATTATATCTAAATAATTTTTATTTTTATATTTGATATTTGATCAGTCTAGTATATGTTAGATTAGTGTTCTGAGTAGTAAAGTACTCGGATTGGATAATCACCAAGCCATCCGATCATAGGAGCAAGTAGAGTTACATGACTCTCTCCTCTCATTCAATAGGGTACTCTTATGGCATGTAGGGGTGTCACTGTGAGATCTCATGAAGAAGAACGTAAAAGAAAGAACTTTTTTTTCTGTAAAATCCTAGATCTTGAAATCTTAAAATTTATTGTATGTGATACAAATTATAAGAAAAGTAATAACATCTAATCTTAATGATTAAAATTATTTTAATAATATTTGAGATCATAAAAGATTTAGATGTGATCTAAAAGGTTTATGATTTAATTTGATATAAAGATGTTTACATGAAGAATAGTTTCAAAACTTAACCTAAATCCATGTTGATGCTGAACTTAATTAAGAATTAAGTGTAGAATCAATTAGATCTAGAATTGTGATTTAAGATCTAATGATATTGCATAAAATATGAAGACATGGGTTAGCTAAAATTAGGTCCTCTTAATTGGGTTAGACCTAAGGTTAGAATCAAAGAGCTAATGGACCATGTAGAAAAATTGATTAAATCTAACCAAATGTTGAATTAGATTAAATCAGGCTTTCTCTAGAACCAATACAATAGTTATAGATGGTCAAGTCTATATCTTTGATTAGACCAAATGGACCTTGATTGAGATTCAGTGGTTAAATTCGAGTTATTAGGCTAGTCAAGTCGAAACTAATTAATCAATTACTGTCTAAGATAAGTTTGGTATTTCGACCGATAGTTTTTAATTGAGAGCGGCTTACTTGACCATTTTGATGGTGTCTAAGGCAAGCTTAGCATACCCTCCCATCAATCTCACTTATCTGGCCAA
Organism: Elaeis guineensis; assembly: GCF_000442705.2. Classification (NCBI taxonomy): domain Eukaryota; kingdom Viridiplantae; phylum Streptophyta; class Magnoliopsida; order Arecales; family Arecaceae; genus Elaeis; species Elaeis guineensis. Next base: position 52,603,595 of record NC_025997.2, read on the forward strand.
CTTGATGAATTATATTTTGATTAGATCGCTAAGTAATTCGAGTTGACCCATGTCACTAAGATTGATCAGTGTGACTGATCTAGATGCCCTTTAACCAGCATGTCACTAATCAAATTTAATGACTTGATGAAGTCGGTGGGAGGATTGTGGTTAATTGGTTGATCTCTTCTCTTTTCTTAATTCATCAATTGAATCCTCTAAATTATTAAGTCCCTAAAATGAGATAGTTATGATGATAACTAAATCATAGCCTCCCATTAAGTTGGATGATAATGGATCCATTAGTATGATGATCATTGAAGGTCCAAAGGCTTGGTGCTCATCTGCTATTGAAATTATCATTCATAATATGATGACTGAGTCAAGTCTCTCTGGCAAGTGGTCAGATTGGTCGGATAAAGTTGGACCTGATCATTTGGTAGTTAGATTCCTGAGTATGATTATGTTAATGGTTTGACCTAACCAAGATTTCAAGAGAAGACCAAAGTCAATTGAAAATTTTTTTGAGGTAAAATAAATTACTAAAAATTATTTGATGAAATAATTGATTAAAGAATCTATCCATAGATGCACATGGATAGGCCAACCAAAGTTGGGCTCATGTGTAGTCTGTGTGGATTCTAGTACCTGCTAAGAAATTAAGGTAATTTTTCGAATTGAAAATAAGGGCTATCAATTCGTATAAAATAGTGAGAGAACTTTTAGACTAAAGTCTATATTTTTAGGCTTAATAAATTCATATACTAATTAGGTTTTAATTTTTTTTTATGCAGTTATGGCCACAAATTTATCGTTTCGATCACTGATGGACAGTGAAAAATTAATGGGACCCAATTTCGATAGCTGGTATCAAAAATTAAAAATTATCCTAGAGTACGAGCAGATCTTGTACATCCTTACAGATCCGACACTTGAGGAGACTGCTGCAAATACTCATGATGTGATTCGAGATACTTACTTGAAGTGGCTCCATGACCGCAACACGGTGTGTTGTATCATACGGACGGTCATGAATGATGAGTTCAGTCATAAATTTGAGAAAGCTCAGCCAGAAGACATGCTCAAGGTATTGAATGAGTCTTTTGGCACTCCCAATGATATTGAGCGGCACAAGACTAGTTGTGTCATTTTCAATGCATGGATGAAGGAGAGAGTGTCGGTCATTGAGATCGAGCGTCTGAGTAAGCTCGACTTTTTCTTGTACGAACAGCTTGGAAAAGATACGATCTTGAATTTTCTATCAAAATCCTACCTATCATTTTTTCAGTCACTATCGAATGACGAAACCTGTAGTGAACTACCACAGTCTGTTGGGATTGCTACAAATATTTGAGAAGGATTACCAGCTCCACAAGAAGATGGTGAATGTAGTGGAAAGATCTTCGAGTGGGCGTCATCTCTTTAAGAAAGAAAAGAAAAAGAAGAATAAAAAGATGCAAAGTGCTAGAAGTTAGACCCAGAAGTCCAAGTCCAAGTTTGACCAAAGTCAGACAGAGTTCTTCTACTATAAGAAGTAGGGTCATTGGAAGAGAAACTATTTTCAATACATAGCATTCCTTGACTCGAACAGGCCAAAAAAGAGTAAGCAATCAGTTCCTGGGTAAGATAATTATATGATAATACCTTGCAACTTCTCAATTTTTGATACAATAACCTGGGTATTAGATATTGATAGTCCTATTAACATTTGTAATTCATTGCAAGGACTTCAGATCAGTAAAAGATTTCAAAATGGTGAGAGATTCCTGAATATTGGAGATGAAAGATCAGTTTCAATTCTAGCTTTAGAAATTATCAAGCTTGTATTCGATTCTCATTCTATTATTCTTAGTGATAGTCATTTTTATCCTAGTTTCTTATTAAATGTAGTTTCTATAGGCTTTTTGGCCAAAGAAAATTATGAGATTTTAATAAATTTTTTTTTGTGACATCATTTTGAATGGTGTTACGGTGATGCATGGATAATTGAATAATAGTATTTATATTATATCACGGTCTAGTGTAATATACACATCAAATAAATGTCCTAGAATAGATGATATCACGGATGCCTATCTTTGGCATTGTAGGCTAGGTCATATTAATAAGAACAGGATGAATATGTTAGCTTAAGAGGAAATTCTTGAAGATAATGATTATGAATCATTGCCTACCTGTGAGTCTTATTTATTTAGAAAGATGATCAAGTCTCATTTTATTGAAAAAGGTGAATGAGCCAGTGATGTTCTGGATCTTGTACATACTAATGTATGTGGACCCATGAGCAATAGTGTTAGAGGAGGGTATCACTATTTCATTACGTTCACAGATGATCTATCTAGATATGGGTACGTCTACTTGATGAAATACAAGTCTGAATCGTTTGAAATATTCAAACAATTTTGTAATGAGGTAGAGAAACAAACTGAGAAGAGTATAAAAACTCTTCGATCTGATCGAAGAGATGAATACCTTTCTGATGAATTTTTGATATATCTAGAAGAGAATGAGATTCTCTCACTGTGGATATCTCCTGAAATATCACAGTATAATAGTGTGTCAGAAAAGAGAAATCAAATCATGTTGGATATGGTTTGATGCATGATGGATTTTTCTAGTCTATCGATCTCTTTTTGGAGATATGCATTCGAGTTGGCTTGCTATATACTTAACAGGGTTTCGAGTAAATCTATGAGTAAAACACCACATGAGATGTGGATGGGGCGTAAGCTAGTACTCTCTCACCTAAGGGTTTGGGGATGTCTGGCTTATATCAAATATTTAAAAATAGACAAACTCGGAGCTAGATCTGACAAGTATTTTTTTATAGGATATTCGAAAGAAACTAAGGGGTATTATTCTATCTTGCTGATGAACAAAAGGTGTTTGTTGGTTTTAGGATAGTCTTTTTGAAAAAAAAAATTTTTTAAGAAAAGAATTAATACCTCTAAGGTTAAACTTGATGAAGTTCAATAGGTAGAACCGACACAATCTAGTGAACCCACAGAATCAGATTTGATAGGATCAAACCTGGATCCTATTGTAGAGGTACCATTAAGGAGATCTGATAGAATATTGTATCAACTGGATAGATACTATAGTTTCTTGGTTCGGGAGATCCTGTTGAACTCGATGAGAACAATGAGGATCCGATCATCTATATGGATGCAATTCAGAGGTCCGACTATGATAAATAGCTTGAAGCCATGAAGTCTGAAATAGAGTCCATGAAAGTTAATGATGTGTGGACATTAGTTGACCCACCTGAAGAAGTTAAACCCATAGAGTATAAGTGGATCTTCAAAAGAAAAAGGGGTGTAGATAGAAAGGTGGAGATCTATAAATCCATCTGGTTACCAAAGATTATCGTTAGCATTATGGTATTGACTATAACAAGTTATTTTTTTTTATGGCAATGCTCAAATCCATTCAGATTATGCTTGCGATAGCAGCACATATGGACCATGAAATCTAGCAAATAGATGTGAAAATAGTTTTTTTAAATGGAGAGTTAGAAGAAGAAGTGTATATAATACAACCTGAAGATTTTACATCCACAGATGAGTCTAAAGTATGTAAGCTTCAGAGATCCATTTATGGATTGAAGTAGGCATCTCGAAGTTGGAATATATATTTTGATAAGGTAATCAGAAAGTATGGCTTCATTAGGAGCAGAGAAGAATCCTGTATTTTATAAATGGGCTAATAACTCTGTGGTTGTATTTCTTGTTCTATATGTGGATGACATTCTTTTACTCAAAAATGACATCCCTGCATTATAAGGAATAAAGGTTTGGTTATCATCTTAGTTCTCTATAAAGGACCTGGGAGAAGCATCCTACATCCTTGAGATGAAGATCTATAGAGATAGATCGAAAAGGTTGCTTGGATTGTCTTAGTCCACGTACATAGATACCGTGCTAAAGTGGTTCAGCATGGAGAATTCCAAGAAAGGCTATCTCCTGATAGGTCATGAAATTTTTCTTTCGAAGAGAAATTATCCAACAACCTCTCAAGAGAGAGAGCATATGAATAGAATTTCATATGCTTTAGTAGTGGATTTTATAATGTATGCCATGACATGTACAAGATCAGACGTGGTATACTCACTAGGGGTAGTGAGCAGATATCAGTCTGATCTAGGAGAAAATCACTGAAAGATCGTGAAGACTATCCTTAAGTATTTGAGAAATACTAAGGATCAGTGGCTCATTTATAGAGAATCTGATTTGAAACTAGTGGAGTTCACCGACTCCAGCTTTCGTCAGACCATTACGATAGCAAGAGTATATCGGGATATATTTTTACCTCGAATGGTGGAGTAATCTGTTGGAAAAGTTTCAAACAGCATACCATGACCGACTCCGTTTGTGAGACGGAGTATATCGCAGCATCTGATGTTGCAAAGGAAGCTGTGTAGTTACAAAAGTTTATCGACGAGCTTGGAGTGGCACCCTCCATTGATAGCCCTACCTGTTATACTACGACAGCACTGGATCCATTGCTCAAGCCTAAGAGATAAAGTCCCATCAGCGTACCAAGCATATTCTATGTCACTACCATTTTATCCAGAAGATCGTAGATCGAGATGACGTCGACCTTCAGAAGATCGACGGAAAGAAGAATCTGACCAACCCATTTACTAAAACTCTCGGAGTCAAAGAGTTTGATGATCATAAATCGAAGATAGGTATACGATACTGTATCGATTGGCTTTAGTCTAAGTAGGAGTTATTGAAAATTATATTTCAAAGTCAATCATCAGTCTATTGACGGTTGTGCTCATATTTATACATTATATATGAATATTTATTAATAGAAGTTATTTAACCTTTTCAGCATATTTTGTCCATCTTCTTAGAACTCTTGTATTGTGATGAAGTTCTTAGGACTATATTTAATCGATAAAGGAGAATTTATCTTTTAATCCTTAAAACATGTTCGCGATCAAATGATATGCTGTTAATAGGATGATAGCGATATCAAGTATTGATCATTGTGTGCTATATGGGTTGATTGTCCTCTTAACCAAAGAGTATGGTGACACTGATATGGCATTCAGGTCAGATGTAGGAGTATATTCACACCGAATGTGGCCAATTATGGAGTACTCTACTGTCAAGATTAGTTCACGAAGGATATGGGTATAAGTGTCCCTCCGATCTGAGATCACCACGGTGACTTGTAAGCATTTGATTGTACTTTGGTGCCAGCTATCTGAATTTCTAAATCAGTGTAAAATTTTTTTGGGTATAATCAAGTACTTATTAAGTCGATGCGTAAGTCAAGATGGGATTGACCCCTTTGAACAAGTAAGAGTTAATGCATCAATATATTTTAATTTAGTAAAATCTTGACTAGGGTAATCCATATGATAGATTTGAAAGGTTGAAATATAATGTGGTTGACTATTTCAAGGTTGATAGTTAAACTCTAGGTCACCTTGAGCATTAGAGTCAAAGAGATGTATTATATAGTAACCATATGTCAGTAGGTTCTTAAATGTTGCTTTGTAATCTTTCGACCTATCCAGACGTCAGATCCCATTGCTGGATGGTTACATCGATTAGCATAAAAATTTATTCCTACACTATCGGCTTAGGTTCAAGCCTATGGGGTCATACACATTAGAAGTTTCGGTTTGATGAGATGGCTGATCTAGTACAGAGTCCCATTGAATTAGGACTCTGAAGGAGAGTCCCACTGGACTGAGATTCTGCTATTAATGAAGGATTTATTAGCAATTAGATTACTAATTGACTCAATTTGATTGAGTAATGAGGTTTGAATTAAGTCTAATTGAATTGGATTCAGTTTGACTTGGATTGGGTTTGATTAGATCAAGTCTAATTGCAAGAGAAACTTGTTCCTAATTTGAACAGGACTTGGATTCAGTTAATTTTTAATTGGGTTAGAAATTTAATGAGAAGATTGTGTTTCTAATTAGATTAGGTTCCTTCCTTTTATTGGATCCAAACCAAATCAAATTTGGATTGAACCAAAATTGAAAAATTGAAGAGTCCCAAGCAACTGGGATTCTCTCCCTTACGTATGCCCTAGATTCCATGCCATACATAACATGCAAAAGAAGTTTGTGTGAGGGATTTTTTGGCATGAGAAAAGAGGGCATAGAGATAGTGTGGGCGGTACTCATGATGAGTCGTGAACCTTATCTCCTTCTTTATTTGAATTTGATTCAAATCATAGATAAGAAGATAAGAAGGAAAGAAATCAAGTTTCATGAGAAAGTATTGGTGGCACCAAAATCCCTTTCCTTATTCACATTGAGAAGGTTGGTTGGCATGAGAAAGATCTGATTTCTTTCTCACGCCATCACAAAAATTAGCGTGGAAATTTTGGATGCCATATCTTTTATGGCGTGAAGGGTGTTGGCGCCTCTTCTTAACCCTAATCCCTAGCCTACCTATAAAAGGGATCCAATTGTTGGATGCCCAATAAGAGAAGTGTGATTTCAAGAAGAAAAAAATAATTTTCTATGGCCTCTCCTCCTTTCCTTATTTTTTCTCCCTCTCTAGAGTATCTAAGAGATTCAAAGAAGAAGAAGAAATCAGCCATCAAAGATCTTCATGAGCTAGCACTTCTGAGGAGATTGATCAGCAACCGATCTTTGTGTGGACGATCCATAGAGGCCAGACGTCTTGTGCAGCTACGAGCAACATAAAGGAGCTTCAATCCACATGATACAATTTTGAAGATCAGCAACCTGTGCTTCGATAATGAGTTCTAAACTCATTAGATCAGATTTGATTAGATCTAATAGTTATATCTAATCTAAAGCATCAATATGATCAATGCAGATTATACTATTTTCAAATCTTAATTACATGTTTAATCATATCATAGATTTTGACAAGATAGTTTAGATTAGATCTTATGCATGTAATGTAGTTTAAATCATTTAATCTATCATGTTTCACTATAAAATTTTAAAATTGCATGCATAGAACTGCCTAGTTTTTCTTCAGTTTTAGGAAGAGATAAAATCAAGAGAAGAGAGTCTGCTCTTAGTCATTCTTCTTCCACACCACATCCTCCTTGGTGTCCTTCTCATTCTCAAAGGAGTCTGAGAGATCTGAATAAGGAGTACATCAGCCATCAAAGAAGGTCTTGGCATGAGCTAGCACTCTCGAAAAGGCCGATTTGATTGGAGCTTCGAGTGGATGTTCCGTAGAGGTCGGACATCCTATGTGGCTGTGAGGGACTAGGATGAATCCTTTACCATGATTTCTCAACAGTGGCGATCATTGATCTATGCTCAGGTATCAAGTTTTAAACTCAGATAGAAGTAGATTTGATCTACTACATACATCCATACATGTAGATTTTTATTTTAGATTTTATATATGTAATATATCATATCATGGATCCTAGAGTAGGTTAATTTAATGATTAGAACATATACATGTTTGATTAATATGATTAATCTAGCTATGATCCGCTGTGCTTTATTTTAAAAAATTTTGAAATACATGCATGAAACTACTTATGATTTTTTTCAGTAGTATCAGAGCCAGGTTCATTATGATATGACATATACGCATATTAGATCTAAAATTTAATTTTATTTAGATCTAATATTTGATATCTTAGATCTAAATTTAATTATTGCTTGATCACACAAATAGAGATAAGGTTATCCTACTGTAAGGTTTATCTCTTATAGTGAAAAGATTATCTTAATTTATGCTGATCTTTAATAAAAATTAATTTTATTTGATGCATGTGATATTTTTATTCTGATTTAGATGTGATCTAATGTTGTGATCAGATCTGATATGATTTAGATTAGATCTAAATTTTTGCATATATAATATGTGTTAGAAAATATGCCTTGAAATTCAATCTACAAGAAGTCTAGAACGAGATTCAGAATGATGAATGGAGTCCAACGAGCCCAAGGATAGCTCAAATGGAGTCTAGACAGAGAAGATACATGCAAAAGAAGGCAAGAAGGTGGGCTAGTAGAGCCCACGGACGGCAGACGGGCCCATAGGGCCGGCGGGCCTGCAGGTGCACGAGCCAGGCCCAGCACGCAGGCATGCAGCCCTGTGCGGGCGTGTGCGGGCATGCGCAGGCCCAGTCCAGCAGATGTGCAGGTGCAACCCAACGCCTTCATGCGATCCATGCGTGATGCGGTCCACGCCCCATGCATAGACCGACGGTATTTCACACCACATTTCACATGGTCTATGGTGGATCAGATGGTATTTCGGGCTGGTTTCTCATGGCTCACGATGGCTCTCATGGACCAGGGTACGATCGGATAGCCTGCTAGGCTTGCGATCAATATCCAATGGCTGTGAGCCACTCCAAGTGATCAGAAGATGTGCGGGTCATGATGGGGCACGATCTAATGGCCAGCCTTCGATCTGAGGCACGATCGGATGGTTTAGAAGCTACAGAAGTTTGATCTAGAGTCTGATTTCAATTTGAGCTGGGTTCTAAGGCCTTTAAGAGGCTCTGTGGGCGAATAGAACCATGAACACGCAAAGAGCATGGCAGAGAGTCGAGAGTGGAGAAATCAATATGAGGGAGACTCGGCAGCCATCGGGAGGAGTCCGACAGAGTGCCGAGTGTGTGTAGCAGGCAGAGTAGATACTACAGAGCACCAATAGCGGATCGAGAGTAGAGCAGAGTATTAGACAGAGCAGCTACAGAGAGGTATGATGTAGCGGTTCGCTCCATAGGAAGTATCCAGAGAGATTGACCCTGGTACCTACAGGCCTGTGAGAGGATCTCTTTGGAGGATTTTGATAGAACTTTTGTGAGGATAGCTTCTAGTTGAGAGAGATGTATATGGAGAGTTAAAAGTGGGTGTTCTCCTCTTGTACTTGTGTTATCTTTCCTAGTAAAGCTTGCATGTCCTATAGAGGCAGCACTTAGGTTGTTCCACGTACCTGATTATGTCTGTATTGTTTTCTTTTTTTTTTTTTTTGTGCTGTGACACGAGTGGTATCAAAAAGGTCCTGTGGTGGTGGTATCCTAGTCAGACATCCCCAACAATTGATATCAGAGCAAGACAGTACCAGCATGAGATTGTGGTGGTGGTGATCAAAATTGAAGATGGAGAAGATAGGTGCAATCAATGTGGAGATCGATCGATACTCTCTTATGCAAGGAGGAGCCATCTACATAGAGGATGCTAGTGGGAGCCCAGTGTGAGGTGAAGCTTCAGATGGAGATGAATTGGGCACGGGATAGGAGACTCAGGAGGAGGATATGCGACATCGCTAGGAGGCTACCCCGAGTAGGTTTTAGGTCAGGAGGTGCTGTGAGGTGCACAACATATGACCGTAAAAGAATAATGCCCTGCAAGCCAATCGCATGTGGAATGCGATCGGATATTTTCTATAATTTATCTTCAAAACTTATATAATTGACATTGATATTTAATAACAAACCCTATAGGTCTGGATAATGATTTTAGGACCGTGATGAGATCACGTCTGTGAGACCTAAATCCTTGATAGCCATGACCTAAAATATTTTCAGTCATTGATTTGTTGAGTTGAGAATTATTGATACCGATAAGACTGGCATGTCTTATGTATGCTCAGAGATGAGGGTGGTTGATCTCATACCACTTATGTAGTGACACTAATACAAGGATATGGGTGCTTATTAGAGAATGAGTTCATTGAATAGATTTATGAGAGAACATCTGATGGAGTCTTATTTACATGTCAGCTGATAATTCTCTAGTAGGAGTTGTGTAAGTGATCCTTTGATCTGAGATCGTCATGGTACCTTGTGTACATGAATCTATATTTTGGTTCACTTCCTAACTTGATTCTTTGATCCTTGTATGGGATGTTCTGGATGTGGTGAAGTATGCATGGAGGTTGTGAGTGATCAATAAGGGATCAATCACTCCTAATAAGGGGAGCGAACATCCTATATGATCTAATAGATCGATGATTCTGAAAGTCTTTAGCCAAAGCAGGATGATAATTTAAATTTTTTTTTTAATATATTATCAACTAAATCTTCACCTTCTGATCGAGATACATAAAGATAAGTAATTAAGTTTGATATGATTTCATGCCCACAGCTCATCTGGGATGTTATTTGACTGAAGAATTAAATTACATGGTAACTTGCCACTGAAGGATATTTTGATAATTTTTTATCAAAATTTTAAATCTTTTGGGTAGTTATGATATGTTGCTAGATGTCAATCTTGACTTGTGAACTCATCATAATTAAAAGAGTTTAATTCAAAAATTAATTAGGAAGAATCCTAGTTGATTGAGATTCTTGAGCTGACCTAATCTGATCAAATTAGGGTTACGTCAAGAGTCTATGTCCACTGCTGACTAGATTTAGAATTCAATAGATCACACATTTTAGAATTTGATCTTAATCTAATTTAATTAAAATTTAATGTAAATCCTAAAAATTAATTTGATCTGCTAGCACATTGTATTAACCCAAGTTCCTAAATAGGTTCAGTTCAAAGCGTTTGAGCTAAACTAGACCAGTTGCCTTTGACCTAATGGGATTGGGTCTAATTTAATTTGATTCTTATCCAACTTAGAAGTGTTTCAAGTGTGGAAAGATTTCTTTGTGCCCACTAGGTGTCATGCCAAAAAATAATTGCCGCCCCCCTCTTAATTGCGTTGAGAAGTGAAGGGTCCTTCTTCATAAAGGCTCTTATTTATCTCTTCATTTCTATCCAGATACTTAATTATTACATGCTAAATTATTGTGAAAAATTTATGAGGCATAGAAGAAGAGGAGTCCTTTTGAGTGAAGGCTCTTCTATGCCAAATAAAGATATGGAGATTAATTTCTCCACATAAAGAAGTTAGAGCACCAAGAGTTGGTGCCCCTTGGTCCTTCCTCATGTCCCCTCTTAACCTGTTTATATGGGGCATCCCATGTGGGCTAAGTGATAGATTTTGGATGAAAATTAGATCCAATTGGTGTGTAATAGAGAAAAAAAATTAAAAAAAAAATTTGAGAAAAAAGCAAAGAAAAAATTGAGAGGAAAAGTTGTAAGAAGGGTGGTGAGACAGTTAGCAAGTGTTGCTAGTTTGTCCTAGGATTTGATTTTTTCATATGTTGGAGTCCAAAATCAAATCTTAGGTTGTGAAACTTTTGAAAAGTATTCTCTTAGCGTGATTCTGGTCATAAAATCAAAGGTGACTGGATGTTGGTGTGATCGTACTTCAAGTTTGAAGCCGGTAGTGTTCTTGTGAAGAAAAGGCTGTGGCAGCACATTGGTTAGGAAGGACCTTGGCCAACTTCCATGTGGATCACCATTGGAGGGCTTCTACTTTGAAATCTCATGGAGATCACCTACTTACCATACTAATTTTTTGAGAAAGTATAAATTTTATCTCTTTGCATGCTTGTTTTTGTTTTGTTCAACATCTACAAGGTGATTCAGGGTTTGAGTTTCGATTCGATGGTTTTAATTGTTAAAGCTTTCGATATATTTATTTTAAAATTTTTAAAATTTAATTTCTACTATGTGATCAAAATTCAACAGTGATATTAGAGCCACCTTTATTAGATTCGATCAAACAAGTACAGAAGTTATAATATAGAATTATTCTAGTTCATATATTGCCAAAAATGTTGCATCGATCTCTAGCATCAGTCTTAAAATCAAAAATTAGTTTTGACTTTATTGAACCATAGATTTAAATTTTAGTTATTAAGATTATAAATTTATGATAATATAAAATTTATAGTTTCATGGTTGCTTGATACTTAAATTGATTTTTGTTTAAGGGTGTTATGCATGCCTAATTTGATTAGGCTTTGTTTTTCAGTTTAGCTAAACTTGTCATATATGTTAAGTCATTTTGTGCACCTTTATGTGATTTTTGGCATGATAATATGATTGTTATTATGACTTGTAAAAGTATACCAAATTGTATAATTATATAGTACATTTTATGTAATTGTAGTTAGGATATGTCGAGATCAGTTTAAAGACCCTCTACAAAATTATATTAAGTTGTAATGTTGGGATTCATTTTCAAATCAAATATCAAATTTATTTGATCAATTAGTGTCTAGGTAAGTGCTAAAGATGATTTTTTAATTAGGTCTGTATGCTGGCCTGGACAACTTTGTTGGTGTCTAAAAAAAGCTACGGAGAGCCTCCCACCTACTGACCTAGCCAATTTGATCTTATTGAATTTTGGACTTAGATTGATTAGTGATACAGACACTACAAGGGCCTTCAAGCTTGATCAATAGAGTATGTCAAGATCTTAGTGAGCTTGTTGTGCTATCCACAAGGCTTACTATAGAAATTGATATGATGTTGACTAAGTACATATTGATGCTTATGGCATATTTGAATAGTGTTGCTTTGTTATGCTATCCACAAGGATAGTATTGTTCAAATATGGCCATATGGAATTGAAGGATTAACTTTGTTGAGATTTGACACCTTGAGATTCGGTCCACATTGAGCACACAGCGAGGTCTAGGGTGATGAATGGAGTCCAACGAGCACAAGAACAACCCAAATAAAGTCCAGACGGTGAAAATACGCATGAAAGAAGATCAGAGAAGGTAGCACGGTGCACGAGATGGCGGTAGGCCGATGGTGGCTGATGGCAGTGCGGCCAGGCCTGGCGAAGATGCGTGCTTGCGCAGACACACGCGGCCCAGCATGCGGTCAGGTCCGATGCGGGCATGCGTGTGGGCCGACCAAGCGTGCATGGGCACCCAGGCCCAACGCCCCTGCACGGTTCACCGTGGACCGTGGGGTGCTAGGCTGTCCATGAGGCCGCGTGGATCGAACACACGATCTACGCATGGTCCAGAGAAGTTTTTGCATGATCCGACGATCCAGATCGTAGTCGATCATGATCGGATGGCTGGAACTCAATTCAGACGTGATCAGGCATGATCAGAGGCTTTTTTGCACGATCGGATGGCTCTAATGCGAGCTGGTCATGATCAGATGGCCACGGATGGTTCTTGGGTTGATTGGGACTTTATATTCCTACTAAAACTATATTTTTGAGATTTTGGAGCTTATATAGCTTCGATTGATGAGTCGTTTGTTACGTTGGAGAGCTGGTGACATCTTGGAGGTGTAGAAAGACTTCGAGAAAGGTTTTAAAAAGCTTTTGTAAGGATTTTGGGACTTTTTATTGGGAGACTCTTGTACAAAGGTTGAGTGGTGAGTTTCTCTTGTATTGATTTTATTTTATTCTCTCATAATAAAGCTTGCACGCCTTGTGGTAGTAGGCTTGAGGCCGATCCATGTATTTGTATTGTGTTTCTTATTTTATTTTTTCTTTCTTTCTATTGTACTATGTGGTATCGGATCCTGTACAATAATTAGTATCAGAGCAAGGTGGTACTAGAGCATAGGTTGTGACGGTGGTGATCGAGATAGAAGATGGAGAAGACAAGCACAATCAAGATGGAGATCAACAGGTTTGATGAAAAGAGCAATTTCTCCTTGTAGCAGGCAAGGGTGAAGGACGTGCTCATCCAGCAAAGGTTGATATATGCTCTTTTGTGCGACGAGAAGCTGACTACCATGAAGGTACAGAATTGGAGGAGGCTCCAGATGCAGGCGGTGAGTATGATCTACTTGTACCTAGTGGATGAGGTGGTGATCCATGTGCTTGGCGAGACTTCTCCGACAATACTGTAGTCGAAGCTCGAGGAGTTGTACATGGTAAAGTCTCTCACCAATACCGTCTTCCTCTAGAGATAATTCTACTAGCTGTGGATGATTGAGGGATAGAGCGTGCAGAAGCATCTCAGTCACTTCTAAAAGATCTTCACCGACCTCCTCAGTATTGGCGAGAAAGTTGAGGAGAAGACCAGGGTGTTGGTCTTGCTAGCGTTGCTTCCCCCTTCGTATGAGTCTTTGATGACTGCTCTTCTAATAGGAAAGAGTACTATCAAGATGGACGAGGTTACCGCAGCAATTCTCCAGAATAAGGTTCTCAGGAGGGAGAACCCAGCTTTGAGCTCAAGTGGCCGCAGCTTAGCTTTGGTGGTTTCTGGAGGAGCACGAAATAACAGACGAAGCGACAGGAGATCGTGATGAGGGCGGTCCAAGTCCAGGATGAGAGACTTGAGCAAAATCTGATGTTATTGGTGTGACGAGCTAGGGCATCTAGCCAGAGATTATCCTCAACTCAGGGATTAGACGAGGGCTACTGCAGCGACAGCCAGTAGTGAGTTAGAGGATAATATCCTAGAGATATCTGATGAGGTATCTACTTTTTTCTAGTAGTGAATTTTAAATTTTGCATACACCTATCATGTATGTTGCAGAGAGGAGCAGTTTGACCTCTTGGAGAGTAGTGAGGGTACTGTTTATCTGTCGGATGGATCGAGCTGTGCGATTATAGACATCGAGATGGTTAGCTGGAGGACACATAATGGTGCAGTGAGGAGATTGAGGGAGATCCGATACATACTCAATTTTAGACGGAATCTTATCTCACTAAGCAAACTGGATTCGAGAGGCTACAAGATGGTAGTTGATGGAGGAATCCTGAAGGTGTTGCATGACGATAGAATTATTCTGGAGGGAAAGAAGAGGATGAGAGGACATTACTACCTGACGGGGAGCCCAGTGTGAGGTGGAGCTTCAAGAGCCAGAAAGAGCCCAAAATGAGGTGGAGCTCCAAGTGAAAGTGGATCAAGCACTAGACGGGAGACTCGAGAGGATGGAGGTGACATCGCAAAGTGAAGTTCCTATTGCCGCAGGAGACTTTCCCAAGCAGGTCTTTGGTCAGAGTGGACACAGCATATGATGGAAGTGAGATTGAGCACCCTGGCTCGACTCCCACATTTGCCTATCCATGAGACAGCAGGCATGCCCCAGGATGTGGGGGTGAGATGGATCACAAGCTCTTAGAGATAGGTGGAGGCTGAATATCGAGTCGAGATGGAGATTATTGAGATTTGATACCTCAAGATTTGATCCACATTGAGCTTATAGTGAGGTCAAGGGCGATGAACGGAGTCCAACGAGCCTAAGCACAGCTCAAACGGAGTCCAGATGGTGAAAATACGTGCAAAAGAAGATCGAAGAAGGTGGCAGATGCACGAGGTGGCAGCAGGCCGATGGCCACCATGGTGGCATGGCTGGGCTCGACGGAGATGCACGCGCAGGCAAACATGCACAGCCCAGTGCGGGCGTGTGTGCAGGCCAGCCCAGCACGTGCGGGCACCCATGCCCAGTGCCCCTATGTGGTCCACCGTGGACTGTGGGGTGCTGGGCGGTCCATGAGGCTGCGTGTTCGGAGGAGTTTTTGTGCGATCCGATAGTTTTGATCGTAGCTGGTCATGATCGAATGGCTAGAACTCAATCCGGGTGTGATCAGATATGATCAGAGGCTATTTTGTGCGATCGGATAGCTCTGGTGCGAGCCGGTCACGATCGGACGGCCACAGATAGTTCTAGGATTGATTGAGATTCTGTATTCCTACTGAAATAGTATTTTTAAGATTCTGGAGCCTATATAGCTTTGATTGATGAGCCGTTTGTTGCGTTGGAGAGCTGATGATATCCTAGAGGTGCCAAAAGGCTTCAAAAGAGATTTTAGAGAGTTTTTATGAGAGTTTTGAGATTTTTTGTTGAGAGACTCTTGCACAAGGATTGAGTGGTAAGTTATTCTTGTATTGATTTTGTTTTATTCTCTCATAGTGAAGGTTGCACGCCCCATGGAGGTAGGCTTAAAGTCAATCCACATATTTGTATTGTGTTTCTTATTTTATTCTTCTTTCTTCTTGCTGCACTGTATGGTACCGGATCTTGCATAACAAACTTAAATAGAATACTATAGTTTGTTGTGCTATCCACAAGATTATGAGTGATCTGGAGGCAAGAGAAAAAAATATTGAAAATTGTATGAAGTACAATTGGCAAAGAGTTACTTATACTTGATCTCATAAATGCTTGTTGTGCTATCCACAAGGTATTTGTGAGGAATAGGAATCTCAACCCCACTTAGAAACATAAGGATGTTTCTTATTTTTCATACATGAGGGCTATAAAATTTGTTAAAATAGTGAGACAGTGCAACTGTCAAATGCATCATGCTTGCCTCGATGAACAATGAGCTTCAGAGGCAGCATGAGTACATGGATGTTCCTTTTATACTCCTTAATCTTAAGGAGTTATATGGAGAACAAAGTCAAATTACTAGATATGAGATATCTAAGCAGTTGTTCCGTGCTCGAATGACTGAAGGCACGTCTGTGCAAACTCATGTCCTAAAGATAATTGATTTGATCACTTGTCTAGGACAGTTGGATTTCGCTATGGATGATGAACTTAGCTAGAATTTGATCCTGCAGTGTCTCCCTGATTTCTTCTCTTAGTTTGTCATAAACTACCATATGAACAAACTAAATATCAGCTTGTCTGAGCTGCTGAACATGCTAAAAATAGCAGAGAGCTATTTCAAAGGTGAAAAGGCTCTAGTTCTTCTTGTCGATAAGATCAACAAGAAGAAAGATAAGAAGAATTTCAAGAAAAAGTTGAATCCTAAGACTGGCATCTCCAAGAAGAAGGTGAAAAAGATCTCCGCCAAAGGTACTTACTATCACTGTGGCAAGGAGGGGTGCTGGAAGAGGAATTGCAAGGAATACCTTGCAACTGTAAAACAAGCAAATGTTGCTAAAGATTTGTATATGATATGAACTAACTTATCATTAAGTACTTCAATTTTAGATTCTTGGGTATTGGATACCGCCTGTGGCTCACACTTTTGCAAATCATTGCAGGATCTGCAGGAAATAAAGAGTCAGAATAAAGATGACTTCGAGCTGTTTGACACTAGTAGAGAGTCTATTTAGGTCGAAGCTGTGGGAATCAAGATTTTGAAGTTGCCTTCATGCAAAATTTTGAAACTGAAGACTTGTTATTATATTCTTAAAATTGTTAGAAATATTATTTCTATACCCTTATGATTAGAATAAAATTTTAAAATAAAAGCAAAGAACAATGGTTGTTCTATTTATTTTTCTAACGAATTTTATGAAAATGCTTATATCAATAATGGTCTTCTATTCTCATCATTTAATGATAATATACTTCATGTTGATAATATGAAGAAAAGAAAGAGAGAGAATATGAATGTCACATACCTCTAGCACTGCCGACTTGGTCATATAATGAGTCAAGAATTAACAAGTTATACAAAGATAAATTTTTTTATCCTTATGATTTTGGATCATATGAAACTTATGAATCTTATCTTATAAGTAAAATGACCAAGTCTCCATTTACTGGATATGAAGAAAAGGCGAGTGACATCTTGGACCTTGTATATACTGATATTTATGATCCAATATCGACTCAAGCTAGAGGTGGATACTCTTACTTCATCACATTTACTGATGATATGTCTAGGTTTAGATATGTGTATTTAATAAAATATAAATCTGAAATCTTTAATAAATTTAAAGAGTATCAAAGAATAGTTAAGAAACAAACTGGTAAAAGTATTAAAGCTCTTCGATCTGATCGAAGAGGAGAATACTTGACTAGTGAGTTCCTCGATCATTTAAAACAAAATGGAATACTCTCTCAATGGATACCTCCTTACACTCCATAATTAAATGGTATTGCATAAAGGAAGAATAGCACCTTATTAGATATGGTGCGGTTCATGATGTATTTCACGGATCTTTCAATTTCTTTTTGGGGATATGCTCTTGAGGTCGAGCGTATGTTTTGAATAAAGTGCCATCCAAATCTATCTCTAGCACTCCATATGAGATATGAAAAGGGAAGAGGCCCAGTCTTAAATATCTTAAGATTTGGGGTTGCCCTGCTTATGTGAAAAATATTGATGGACATAAGCTTAGTGCTAGATCAGAAAAATACAGGTTTGTTAGTTATTCTAAGAAGAGTATAGGATACTACTTCTACCACCCTACTCAACAAAAGGTGTTTGTTGGTAGGCATGTCATTTTCTTAGAGAAAGAGTTTATCCAAGAAGAGGGTAGTGAGAGGTTTGTTGAACTTGAAGAAATTCAAAACTTATAACCTATCCAGAATTCACAAGTTAATTCTCAATCAGATATGCCCATTATTGAGGCACAGCCACTACACACTGAGGGAAAATATGGTGGTTTTATACATGCATTTTTAAAAAATTTATAGCGAAACATACATAGATCAAATAATTTAATCTATAATGCATGCATAGATCAAATCTAAAACTACCATACAGGATCTATGACATGAACTAATATGCATGTATGTAAATCTGAAATCTAAAATTCAGCAAGTATATATCATATCTATATGTAATTAGATCACATCTAAATTATATTTAGATCATATCTAAATATAAATTGAGTTCAAAACTTCATACCTAAGCATGGATAGAAGATCACCACATCCAAAATTTATGGTAGTTGGTTCTTTATGATGCTCGACAGCCGTACACGTGTCCGGCCTCTACGGGTATCCACACAGTCTTTGTGTTGATCGATCTCTTCGAGAGAGCTAGCTCGCGAAGATATCATGCTTTGGTTGATCTAAGAGAAACACAAAGAAGATGAAGAATAAGGAGACCCTCTTCTTTTCTTCTTAGATCCATACCCACACATCAGATCTCTACAATAGAGATCAAGAGAAGAATCCTTTCTTCTCCATTCTTCCACGCATAAGAGAGAATCTTTCTCTCTTTCTTTCACACCTTTAAGAAGAACTTTTCTTCTCTAATTTTTTATGATGAAAATCATGTTGGGTTCTGGTGGCACAGCGAAAGGGTTAGGTGTTTAAAATTTTCATTCAAAACACCCACTGCACTGGAAGCCCTAATGCCCAGAAACTCTTGACTATAATAATCAAAGCATAATAAATATAAATTAGGATAAGAAGAATACCTGTAATGCTAATCCTAATTTTTACAAGGTATCTAAGTGTCCGCCCTCCAATGGTGATCCACACAAAAATTGAACCAAAGACAGCGCTCCTTCTTCACCTTGCTTCAAGAGTTCTAGCTCCTAAAACTCGATTAGCCTCGTACTAGTCAAGTTTCTCCAAGAACCTAATCTCATCCTCTTAAAACCTCCTCTGGACTTCTGATTCTCCTTCTTTAGGACCCTTACAATCCTTGTTAGGATCAAAAAAGGCTTTGTCTTAAATCCCAAAGTCTTGTCCTAAAACTAAGATAGGTTGTAAGAAAGAAAGGAGAGCAACAGAAGAGAAATTGAAAACCCCTCTTAAATTCATCGGATACCCAGTGCCCCGACCTATTTATAGCCACTAGAGGGATGCCAAAAGAGAGGAATATGCCTTATCCAAGAGGCATATCTGATCTGATTATCAGATATAAGAGTTCCTTCAAGCAGAAGGATTCTTATCCATGATACGTCGATTAGCACCCTGGTCTGCACGCATGCAACCAAAGAAGGGATGTTTTCATGTCCCTTCTCAAATCAAAAAAATCTTTAAAAATCCATGTGGATTGAAGATTTAATCTAGATTCTAAAAAATCAAAAATAGTGATAAAATTCTCATGAAAGAATGCTATCCTCGCACCTCTTCATGCGAGTGCTGATCACTGTGCATGCAGGCATCAGGACCAACTTATGGCATCCATTTGGCATCCAAATAAGTCTAAACAAATTTTAAAAAAATTATAGAAAATATCTTATCAAGTGTAGAATGTTATCACCAAAAATAATTCCAATATAAAAGCATTTGATTGGGATAAGGACTCTCCAAATCATGGAGAGATGCGATGCTTTTGCACGCATGCGCGAGACATCCTTCTTTTTTCAATTTTTTCTCTACCCCATAAATTTCAAAAAAAAAATATCTCATACTTCAAGATGTGCATCAGAGGATAGAAGGTGATGTTGTTAGGATTTGACATCTCGAGATTCAGTCCACATTGAGCCCATAGTGAGGTTCGCGGCGAAAAATGGAGTCCAACGAGACCAAGATCATCCGAAATGGAGCTCAGATGGAGGAGATACGAGCTTTTGAAGTCGGCACAAGATTCGAGGTGACGGAGGACCACCGGTGACCGGTGGTGGGTGGCAGTGGCACGGTCGCAAGCGGCGGCGTGCGGGATGCGTGACCCAGGCCCGCACGGGACGCGCGACCCACGTGGGCGGGCGGCCCAGGCGGGCGCGCGGCCCAGCCTGGTGCGCGGCCCAGCCGGGCGCACGGCCCAGGTGCGCGCAGGCCCGCGCACGGCAGCGGGCCGGCCCAGGCAGCCTGCTGG
The DNA here is from genome assembly GCF_000442705.2 of Elaeis guineensis. NCBI lineage: Eukaryota > Viridiplantae > Streptophyta > Magnoliopsida > Arecales > Arecaceae > Elaeis > Elaeis guineensis. The sequence continues at coordinate 52,623,787 of NC_025997.2, forward strand.
CCCTGTTGCCCCGATCCACCGTGGATCGGGAAGTCCACGGCTGGGCCTGTGGACCGCGTGGGCGTTTCCCACATGTTTCTCACAGTCCATGGCACTATTATGTAGATCGGAGCGCGATCTGAGGGCGTGGGTGGCTCCCGGTCTTGATCCGATAGTCCAGGGGTTATCTGACTTTATGTAGAACTCCTAATCTTTCTCTAATCAAGTTTTTAACCCTTTAAAAAGGCCCTGTGACGAACAATGAAGGAGGTGGTCGGTTTTTCACGCCGTACGAAGCCCGTATGAAACCCAAGAGAAGGGAGAGGCGAAAGCGCTGAGAGAGGAGCAGGAGGCTCCTGGACAGCGGTCGTCAGGCACTTCAGGGGTTCAAGGGGGTCTTCCAAGAGAGAGAGAGCTTTTGTGAGGAAACTTCTAGTGAGAGAGAATTGGGTATACAAGGGTTGAGGGTGAGGTCTCCTCTTGTAAAATTTCTTTTTCATAGTGAAGTTTGCATGCCCTGTGGAGGCGACCCTTTTTGTGGCTGATCCACGTATTTTGATTATTTTTTTTTGTTTTATTTCTTCTTTCTTCCTGCTGCATCGTGTGGTACTGAAAAAATCTTGGGAGGTGGTGTCCTGGCCAGACATCCACCCAACAAGTGGTATCAGAGCAAGGCGGTACAAGGATGCAGATTGCAGTGATGGTGAGCAAGACTGAAGATGGAGAAGACAGGAACAATCAAGATGGAGATCAACAAATTCGATGGTAAGAGTAATTTCTCCTTGTGGCAGGCAAGGGTGAAGGACGTGCTCATCCAACAGGAGTTGATCGAAGCTCTCTTGTGCGATAAGAAGTCGACCACCATGGAGGTGCGGGATTGGAAATGGCTACAGATGCAGGTGGTGAGTACCATCCGTATGTACCTGGCGGATGAGGTGGTGATCCATGTACTGAGTGAGACTTCTCCGATGGTGCTGTGGTCGAAGCTCGAGGAGTTGTACATGGCGAAGTCTCTCACCAACACTCTTTTTCTCTGGAGGCAGTTTTACCAACTGCGGATGACTGAGGGACAGAGCGTGCAGGAGCATTTGAGCTACTTCCAGAAGATCCTCACCGACCTCCTCAGCGTTGGTGAGAATGTTGAGGAGAAGACCAGGGCACTGGTTTTGCTGGCGTCACTTTCTCCTTCGTACGAGTCCTTGGTGACTACTCTTCTAGTGGGGAAAAGCACTATCAAGATGGACGAGGTCATCGCAGCGATACTCCAGAACGAGGTTCTCAGGAGGGAGAACCCAGCTTCGAGCTCAGGTGGCGGTAGCTCAGCTTTGATGGCTTTTGGAAGAGCAGGGGGGTGGTAGACGGAGCGACAGGAGATCGCAACGAGGGCGGTCTAAGTCCAGGAGGGACTTGAGCAAAACCAGGTGTTACCGATGTGAGGAGTTGGGGCATCTAGCCAGAGATTATCCTCAACTTAAAAATTGGACGGTGGCTGCTGTAGCGATGGCCGGCAGCGATTTAGATGGACATGTCCTGGAGATATCTGACGAGGTATCTACTTCTTCCCAGCAGTGGATATTAGATTCTGCATGCCCCTATCATGTATGTTGCAGAGAGGAGCAGTTTGACTCCCTAGAGAACAGTGAGGGCACTGTATATCTGTCGGATGGATCGAGCTATGCGATAAGAGGCATTGGGACGGTCAGCTGGAGGACACATGACAGTGCAGTGAGGAGATTGGAGGAGGTCTGATACATATTTGATTTCAGGCAGAATCTTATATCACTTAGCAGACTGGATTCAAGAGGCTACAGGACGGTAGCTGGTGGAGGAATCCTGAGGGTGTTACGCGGCAATAGGATTGTGCTGGAGAGGAAGAAGGAGAGCAGAGGATATTGTTACCTGGCAGGGAGCCCAGTGCGAGGTAGAGCTTCGGGAGCCAGGCGGAGCCCAGAGCGAGGTGAAGCTCCAGGAGGCGGATCGGGCACGAGACAGGAGACTCGGGAGGATGAGAGGCGACGTCGCAAGGTGAGATTCCTATTGCCGCAGGATGATGCCTCGAGCAGGTCTCAGGTCAGGAGGAGCACAGCATACGATGGAGATGGGATCGAGTAGCCTGGCTCGACTCCCATGTTTGCCCATCCATGATCAGCAGGCGATTGTCTCAGGGCATGGAGGCGAGGAGATCCAGAAGCTCTCAGAGTTTGGAGGAGGTCGAATATCGAGTCGAGGTAGAGATTGTTAGGATTTGATACCTTGAAATTCAGCTCACATTGAGCTCACAGTGAGGTTTGCAGCAAAAAATGGAGTCCAACGAGATCAAGATCATCCAAAACGGAGCTCGGATGGAGGAGATACGAGCTTTTGAAGTCGGCATGAGATTCGAGGCGACGGAGGACCGCAGGCAACCGGCGGCGGGCGGCAGCGGCGCAGCCGCAGGCGGCGGCACGCAGGACGCGCGACCCAGGCCCGCACGGGATGTGCGACCCATGCGAGCGGGCGGCCCAGGTGGGTGCGCGGCCCAGGCACGTGCAGGCCCGCACGTGGGAGCGGGCCGGCCCAGGCGGCCTGCTGGCCCTGTTGCCCCGGTCCATCGTGGATCGGGCGGTCCACGGTTGGGCCTGTGGATCACGTGGGCATTTTCAACACATTTTTCACGGTCCACGGCACTATTCTGTGGACCAAAGTGCGATCTGAGGGTGTGGGTGGCTTTCGGTCTTGATCCGACGGTCCAGGGATTATCTGGCTTTGTTTAGGACTCCTAATCCTTCTCTAATCAAGTTTTTAACCCTTTAAAAGGGCTCTGTGACGAACAATGAAGGAGGTGGTCAGTTTTTCACACCATACGAAGCTCGTACGGAACCCAAGAGAAGGGAGAGGCGGAAGCGCTGAGAGAGAAGGAGCAGGAGGCTCCTGGACAGTGGTCGCCAGGCACTTCAGGGGTTCAAGGGGGTCTTCCAAGAGAGAGAGAGCTTTTGTGAGAAAAACTTTGAGTGAGAGAGAATTGGGTGTACAAGGGTTGAGGATGAGGTCTCCTCTTGTAAAATTTTTTTTTCATAGTGAAGTTTGCATGCCCCGTGGAGGCGAGCCCTTTTGTGGCTGATCCACGTATTTTCATTATTTTTCTTTTATTTTGTTTCTTCTTTCTTCCTGCTGCATCGCATGGTACTGAAAAGATCTTGGGAGGTGGTGTCCTGTTCAGACATCCATCCAACAGATGTGACCTACCACACATAATTTAATCCTATAAAAAAATAATTTTTTCTTCTGCCCATGCCAACACTTGTAGACAGAACCTATTTTACACCAAGAGTCCACCACAACTTGGACTCTTCATATTTGGCATTAACATGGGATGTGGTGCCCCAATTTGGGCTGCTTTCAGGTATCATGATCTGACCCAAATGTCTACCAAATTGGACTAGCCAATTAGCAAGAAATGAGACCAAATTAGTCTCCAAAGGAGCAAGGGTTTCCACACGTGCTAGCATGCTTATCGGAATCCTGATTGAATCCAAAATTCTAATCAACCTTTTTCAAAAGGGTCCTTGGCCAATTTCCATATGTGTGTGACCCATTGAGTTCCATATCTAGCTGACAGTAGGTCCGAATATAAGTTGACCAAATTTGATTATATTTCAATCTAATTGATTTAGGTCCAATCGAGCTAACCCGAGCTCAAAAATTAGAATCATTTCTAATTGGCAATCAAATTAAAATCTTTAATTTGGTCAAAAATTTACAAGTCAAGATTGACGTCTAGCAACATATCATGACTACCCAAAAGATGTAGAATTTGATAAAAATATCAAATCTACCCTTCAGTGATAAATTATCGTGCAATTCAATCCTTCGATCATCCTTGCACCCGGAGTATGTTCATGAGTATGGAATCATGTCAAACTCAAATACATATTCATATTGATTCTCAATTAACCAATGATGACTCCAATGAAGAAGCTTAGAAACTCTTTCTAATCTCCTTCTTGCTTTTGGCCAAAAGATTTTTTTCGAGTCATCTAAGATTGAGAATACATAGGATGCAATCTCCTCTTATTAGGAGTGATTGATTCCATGTTGACCTACTCACAACCTCCATACACACTCCATCATATCCAGAATACTCCGTACATGTCTTAATGTCATGTCTGGGTATGAACCAAAATATAGATTCATGTGCACAAGATTCCATGGTGGTGTCAAGTCTACGGATCACTTGCACAACTCTCACTTAGAGAACCATCTTTGACATGCAAATAAGGCTTCCATAAGATGTTCTCTTTCATCGAGTCAATCCAGTGGACTCATTTTTCAAATGAGCACCCACATCCTTGTATTAGTGTCTCACATAAGTGGCTAGTGAGATCTGCCACCCTCTCTATTGAGCATACATAGGATGTACCGTCTATCCGAAATATTGATCCCCGACTCAATACTTCTACGATCAAAAATATTTAATATTAAGATTTTAAAATTTTAGATCTCACTAGCATGACCAATTCATGTCTCCTAAAATTATTATGTTAATCTTTGAGGTACATCGTATTCTTAGACATAATAAGATGCAACTAATATGATGAATCAATGCCTCAAATAATAATAAATATTATTTCATGAGTTAAAAAATTATAAAGAAAGTCCCATCGTAACACACTTGTGATTGTTTATAGGATACTTTTCTTTCAATCTTCCACTTGCACTAAGGCCAATCACCTTTGTATCCCATACAATCATGATGATAATCATATAGTTGTTGTGGTATGGCCTTAGTGAATGGGTTTGCTGTATTGTTCTTTCTATCTACTCGTTTAAGGATAACATCTTGTCTCTAACAAGATGGAAACGTCTGAGGATGTGCTTGGATCTATAATGAGACCTAGGTTCCTTATCTTGAATAACGGCCCCAGTGCTATTACTCTAGAGTGACACCGGTCCTTCAATCTTAGGAACGACTTTTAAATCCATGATGAGTTTCTTCATCCAGACAGCTTTCTTAATGGCTTCACTAGCAGCAACAAACTCTGGCTCAGTAGTTGAGTCAGCTACTATCTACTACTTGAAACTCTTCCAACTCACTACCCCATCATTTAGGATAAACACATATCCTGATATTGACTTGCTATCATCTGCTTTCTAATGATCCTTTCTTGGATCAGCCTGAAATCTACTAGCTATGCCCAAAGCATAAGCTACATTAGGCTTGGTACATAGCATAGTATACATAATTGATCCCACAGCTGAAGCATAAGAGATTTTATTCATCCTTTTCCTCTCTTCTGGTGTCTTAGGACACATTCTCTTAGAAAGATGTATACCATGACTTGCAGGCAGATAACCTCTTACTTGCCTCCATATTAAATCTCTTTAATATGAGATCTATATATCGTGATTGGGATAAGCTTAACATCCTTTTAGATTTATCTTTATAGATCTTTATATCCAGTATATAGGATGCTTCACCCAAGTTTTTCATGAAAAACTTATTCGATAGCTAAGTCTTGACCGATTGCATCATTGGAATATCATTTTCAATGAGCAGTATGTCACCAACATACAGAACCAAGAAGATAATAACACTCCCACTTATCTTCTTGTATACATATGGTTTATCCATATTTTTGATAAAGCCAAACTCTTTGACTGTCATATCAAATCAGATGTTCCAGCTCTTCGAAACTTACTTCGATCCATAGATGGATCTCATTAGCTTGCATACTTGATTTGCTCTTCCACTTGAGATAAATCCCTCTGGCGGAGTCATATAGACCTCTTCCTCTAGATTACTATTAAGAAAAATGATCTTGACATCCATCTGTCAGATTTCATAATCGTAGTATGCCATTATTACAAGCAAAATTCGGACGGACTTGAGCATAGCCACTGGTGAGAAGGTTTCATCATAGTCAATTCTTTGCCTTTGACTAAAATCCTTTACCACTAACCTAGCTTTATAGGTTTCTACTTGACCATCTACTTTGATCTTCCTTTTGAAGACCCACTTGCACCCTATATTGGGGTCACACCCTCAGGTGCATCAACCAAGGTCTATACTTGGTTGGTATTCATCAAGTCCATCTCAGATTTCATAGCTTCCAACTATCTGTCTGAGTCCCTACTCATGACAGCTTCCGAATAGATCAGTGGATCAACATCCTGAATAATGTTGATAGAATTGTTATTCTCAATGATAAAATTATATCTCAGAGATGCTTGACGTACTCTATCTGACCTTCGGAGAGGAGGTGTGTATAGTGGATGTATCTCATCCTTGGGTACTTTTGATTGAGGATCTTCTTGTGGTCCAACCACGATATTTCTGGATCGATTTGTAGATCATAAACTTTCATAAATTCAATATTCCTCCCACTGCCTCCTTCTTGGATAAATTCATGTTTCAAGAAAGTGGCGTGCCTACTAACAAATACCTTTTGTTTAGTAGGATGGTTGAAATAATATCAATTAATTTCATTAAGATACTCTACAAACCTACACTTATCTGATCTAGCATTAAGCTTATGTCCAAAAATATTTTTGACATAAGTAAGACAGCCCAAAGTCTTAAGATGTTTAAGATTAAGCTTCCTTCTATTCCATATCTCATATGGAGTGCTTGCAACAGACTTTGAAGGTATTTTGTTTAATATATATGTGGTAGTCTCTAAGGCATTATCCCTAGAAAGATATGGGAGATTGGTGAAGCATATCATAGACCGTACCATATCTATTAAAGTATAATTCCTCCTTTCTGCTACACCATTTAACTTAGATATATAAGGAGGGGTCTATTCAGAGAGAATACCTTTATTTTTAAGATGATCAAGAAATTCACTGGATAAGTACTCTCCTCTTCGATCAGATCGAAGAACTTTGATATTTTTTTCAGTTTGTTTCTCGACCATACCTTGATACTCCTTGAACTTATCAAAAACTTTGAATTTATGTTTCATAAGATACACATATCCGAATCTTAATAAATCATCTGTAAAGATAATAAAATAGGAGTATCTTCTTCTGGCCTGAGTTGTTATCAGTCCATATACATTTATATGTACTAGAGCTAACAACTCACTTGTTCTCTTTTCATATTAAGAAAATGGAGTCTTGGTCATCTTACCCATGAGACAAGATTTATAAGTCCCCAATGATTCATAATCATTTAGATCAAAAAATTTTTTTTTGTATAACTTATTTATCCTTGACTCACTAATATGACCAAGGCGACAATGCCAGAGATATATGATATTCATATTTTCTTTCTTTTTTTTATATTTTTTTTAATATAAAAAATATTTTTATTGAGTGCAAGAATTAAAAGATTGTTATCAATATAACCACTGCCATAAAATTCATTAAAAAAAATGGAGCATCCATTTTCCATTAGCCTTATTTCATAACTTTATTTTAACAACAAAGGTATAGAAATAATATTTCTAATAACCTTTGGCATATAATAACAGTCTTTTAATTCTAAAATTTTGTCTGAAGGTAAATCAAACATATAGGTTCCCACAGTCTTTGTGCTAATAGACTCTCAACTTGCGTTATAAAGCTCGAGGTCACCTCTGTTTAGACCTTTGATATTCTATAGTCACTGTAATGAATTAAAAATGTGCGATCTACAGATGGTATCCAATACCAAAATATCAGAGTCTGAATCACTCAATAAAAAATAGGTCTGTATCATATACATATCTTTTGATGTTACACTTGTACCCTGCTTCAATCTTGCAAGATAATTCTTGCAATTATACTCCCAATGTCTAAATTTTTCATAAATAATATACATACGGATATCATTATCTTTTCATTATTACTGATCAATCTAGGATCAGAAATATTCAGAACATCGGAGTTCTTTTTCGATATAAACCTAATTTGCAAGTTCCTCAACCAATCCACATAGTTGTATCGATCAACATAGTTTTATTTATGGTATCATGGGATGAAAATAAAAAATTCATAATATAGACTTAAATCTACATAAAATAATAGTATAAGCAGACTACTCATGTTTGACATGTATAACTAGATGAGAACTTTTAAAATTAGTTATGTCTCCCACTATTTTATCAGATACCATAGCCCTCTCCTATGGTAAACGAGATATATTTTATATTTATCTTAGTGAGATTGAGATCCTAATTTCTCATAACGATCTTGTGTTAACACAATAAATCTTTATGAGTTCATAAGTAGGAAACTCTTTCCAATTACATCTCATGCAATTCTCAATATTTTATCTTGGCCTCTAAAATATTATTAGCCTTGTGTTAATATAACAAGCTATAATATTTTAGTTAAGTAAGATCCTTCATTTCAATACAGTTAAAATCGAATATAATTGTTCTTGTATTAGCACAATAAAGCAGTATATCCAAAATTACCGTAAGCATCTTTTATGCACCAGGATTATGTTATATCAATCCTTATAATAAGTCTTATGGTAACACAACAAACTAGCCATAGTTCATGATATAACATTAACCTAGCATGAAGGAAGGTCCTTAGTAGTGTTTAAAATACTAAGCTACCTTCATTCAAGATTCGAACTAATCTAATTGGTCAGAAAAATATTAAGATTGGTGGGGGTCCCCCCATTGCTTTTCTTAGACACCAATAAAATTGGCCAGGCCAGCAATAGGACCAATTAAATAACCACCGCACTTGAAATACTCTTTGGATACCAATTAATTAATCGATTCAAGAAAATAGGTCAGCTTCTGGTTCATAATGCTACGACTTAATATGATTTTTATGAGGGCTTTAATGGTCTCAAACACATCCTAATTCAATCTATCACAAGAATGCACTATAATAGTTGTATCTTAATAATCATAACAACTAATTATGGCATCTTATCATATCTCTAAGATATAAAAGCAGAATCATACAATATGATTATAACTAAACATCTCAAGCATATCATATATGTATGAAGTTCTAATAATATGCATGAATATAAAACACTCTTTTCACAGTTCTTCTTGGAACATCACAGTGGCACCCCTACACGCCATAAAAGTACCCTATTGAATAGGAAGAGAGGGTCTCTGAATCCTACTTGCTCTTATGACTGGACGGCCTAGTGATAAACTTCAATTAGAGTATTGAGCTACTAAAAAATTTTTACACATACATCATGCATTTTATATTTAAAATATATCTCTAAGACATGATAGGATTTGGATGTTCAATCGGGTTCAACCCTTGACCCGACTTGAATCAAACCAAAAACTCATACTTGATCACAATCAAGATAATAATTTAATCTTTGATTACATAAATCAAGATAAGCTTTGATACCACTGTTGGGTTTTGGTGGCACGGCAGAAGGGTTAGGTGTTTAAAATTTTCATTCAAAACACCCAATGCACCGGAAGCCCTAATGCCCAGAAACTCTTGACTATAATAATCAAAGCATAATAAATATAAATTAGGATAAAAAAAATATCTGTAGTGCTAATCTCAATTTTTATAAGGCATCCAAGTGTCCACCCTCCAATAGTGATCCACACAGAAATTGAGCCAAAGACAGTGCTCCTTCTTCACCTTGCTTCAAGTGTTCTAGCCCTTAGAACTCGACTAGCCTCGTACCGATCAAGTTTCTTCAAGAACCTGACCTCACCCTCTTAGAACCTCCTCTGGACTTTTGATTCTTCTTCTTTAAGACCCTTGCAATCTTTGTTAGGACCAGATAAGGCTTTGTCTTAAATCCCAAAGCTTTGTCCTAAAACTAAGATAGGTTGTAAGAAAGAAAGGAGAGCAACAGGAGAGAAATTGGAAACCCCTCTTGAATTCATCAGATACCCAGTGCCCCAGCCTATTTATAGCTACCAGAGGGATGCCAAAAGAGAGGAACATGCCTTATCTAAAAGGCATATCTGATCTGATTATCAGAGATAAGAGTTCCTTCAAGCAGAAGGACTCTTATCCATGATATGTCGATCAGCACCCTGGTCTGCACGTGTGCAATCAAAGAAGGGATATTTTTACATCCCTTCTAAAATCAAAAAAATCCTCAAAAATTTATATGGATTGGGGATTCAATCTAGATTCCAAAAAATTAAAAATAGTGATAAAATTCTCACAGAAAGATATTATCCTCGCACCTCTTCATGTGAGTGCTGATCACCACGTGTGCAGGCATCAGGATCAACTTATGGCATCCGTTTGGCATCTAGATAAGTCTGGAAAAATTTTAGAAAAATTATTAAAAATATATTATCAAGAGTAAAATGTCATCACCAAAAATAATTCTAATATGAAAGTATTTGATTGGGATAAGGACTCTCAAAATCATGGAGAGACGCGATGCTTCTGCGCGCATGCGCGAGACATCCTTCTTTTTCTAATTTTTTATCTACCCCATAAATTTTAGAAAAAATATATCTCATATTTTGAGATATGCATCAAAGAATGGAGGGTGATTTGAGCTACCACAAATAATTTAATGCCATAAAAAAATAAATTTTTTCTTCTGCCCATGCCAACACTTGTAGGCAGAACCTGTTTTACACCAAGAGTCCACCACAACTTGGACTCTTCATATTTGGCATTAATATGGGATGTGTGCCTCAATTTGGACTGCTTCCAGGTATCACGACCTGACCCAAATATCTACCAAATTGGGCTAGCTAATTAGCAAGGGATGGGATCAAATTTGTCTCCAAAGGAGCAAGGGTTTCCACACGTGCTAGCATGCTTACCGAAACCCTGATTGAATCCAAAATTTCAATCAACCTTTCTCAAAAGGATCCTTGGCCAATTTTTATATGTGTGTGATCCATTGGATTCCATTTCTAGCCAACAGTAGGTCCGGATATAAGTTGACCAAATTTGATTAGATTTCAATGTAATTGATTTAGGTCCAATCGAGCTAACCCGTGCTCAATAATTAGAATAATTTTTAATTGGCAATCGAATTAAACTCTTTAATTCGGTCAAAAATCTACAAGTCAAGATTGATGTCTAGCAACATATCATGACTATCCAAAAGATATAAAATTTAATAAAAATATCAAATCTACCCTTCAGTGGTAAATTACCGTGCAATTCAATCCTTCGATCATCCTTGCACCTTGAATATGTTCATGAGTATGGAATCATGTCAAACTCAAATACATATTCATATCGATTCTCAATTAACCAATGATGACTCCAATGAAGAAGCTTAGAAACTCTTTCTAATCTCCTTCCTATTTTTGGCCAAAAGACTTTTCTCGAGTCATCTAGGATTGAGAATACACAGGATGCGATCTTCTCTTATTAGGAGTGATTGATTCTATGTTGACCTACTCACAACCTCCATACACACTCCACCCTATCCAGAATACCTCGTACATGACTTAATACCATGCTTGGGTATGAACCAAAATATGAATTCATGTGCACAAGATTTCATGGTGGTCTCAGGTCTAAGGATCACTTGCACAACTCTCACTTAGAGAACTATCTTTGACATGCAAATAAAGCTTCCATAAGATGTTCTCTTTCATCGAGTCAATTCAGTGGACTCATTTCTCAAATGAGCACCCACATCCTTGTATTAGTATCTCACACAAGTGGCTAGTGAGATCTGCCACCTTCTCTATTGAGCATACATAGGATGTACCAGTCTATCCAAAATATTGATCCTCGACTCAATGCTCCTACGACCATAAATATTTAATATTAAAATTTTAGGATTTTAGATCTCACTAACATGATCAATTTATATCTTCTAAAATCATTATTCTAATCTTTGGGGTTCATCATAATCTTAGATATAATAAGATACAGCTAATATGATGAATCAATGCCTCAAATAATAATAAATATCATTTCATGAGTTGAAAAATTATAAAAAAAATCCCATCGCAACACACTTGCGATTGGCTTATAGGGCACTTTTCTTTCAAATCAGATCTAATCTTATTTTTCATACTAAAAATCTCACAAAATCCTAAGCTCTAGAAGAATCCAAAAGAGAGACCCAAGAGAAGAATCGTTCTTCTCTCTTCTTCTCTCTTTTTCTCTTTGATCTAGAACTCTAGGAAGCCCCAAATATCTAACCAAATTTTTTTAATATTTTTTTTAAATTTTAATGTTAAAAAATTAGACCTAGTCTGATTTTAATCCTAGAAAAAAATAAAAAAAATCTGAGAGAAGAACTCCTTCTCCAAGGTTGCGTACTAGAAAGAAGACCCTTCTTCTTCCTTCTTTTTTTCTCGTTGGAAAGAACTTTTCTTCTCTAATTTTCTACTATAGAACTAGCAAGAGAAGCACTCTTTGATGCCTTAGAACTAGCAGCAAAAGTGTCATGCCCCCAGCCCGAGATCGCGAGCAGGAGGTCGCGGCAACCGCCGCATACTTATGAAGAACTCTCTCGATAAGCATGCAAGGCATCTCATCACGATATCAATGCATCACAGCAGAATAAATTTAAATAATTATTATTTAACTTTAATTCAAGTAATTAAAATAAATATCTTACATCCGATAAAATTTTACTAAAAATAAAATAATAGATCTAAGTTCAATGAAGTTGACAATGCTAAATCTCGCCTCTAAAAGCTCTGTCCCAATATTTCTTCCCACACTCAAAATTAATTATCTGAATCTGAAAAATAGAAAGAAAGGTAATGAGCTAGACAGCCCAGTAAGTAACAAATATCTCAACTAGATATTTCAGATATTATATAATTTTCAAGAACAATGTTGCAAATAAACATAAAAATATATTTCATGCTGATTTAATGCAAATCTAATATTTTTAAATATTCATATATAATATAATAATAATAAATCCAATTCGATTCAAAACACTCGTAGCTTAACAGCCTCGACTATGATCAATGTTTAACTTCCATTGGCGGGGTCCACAAAATACTAGCGCACAACCCCCACTGGCAGGATCCACAAACACCAGCGCACAACCTCCACTGGCAGGGTCCACTGAGTACCAACGAATAATCTCCATTGGCGGGGCCCACTGAAACATAGTTAGGCTGAGAGCATAAATTCAATTCTGTATCAAACACTTTGTATCATAATATATCATAATTTTTCACTGAACGTGTGCATAATCGACATACCATAATATTTCAAAAGCACTTTTCTTTCAAAATATAATTTCATAAATCATACATAATTTCAGAGAATAATTATTTATTTTCAGAATAAATATGAAATATCTCGAGAAGATGATTCATTACTTACTTTTCACGGAGCACTGAATGAACAGATCGACTAATTTCTAGGAGATTGTTCCGTGCCTATTATCCAAAATTATATTTTTATATTAATTTTAATTCAAAATTTAATCTAAACAAATCTCAAATCAAAACCTCACTTAAAATCAGACTTTCCCTAAACTCGATCAAAATCATCAGATGAAGCCTTCCACTACGCTAATCCTGGAGGAATAACTCTAGAGAGAGAGAAATCCATCAAGAGAGAGAAATAATCTAGAGAAAAAAAATTCTAGAGAGAAAAAGTAGAGAGAGAAAGTCTAATTTCAGAGAGAGAAAGTAAGGGTTCAGACTGAAAGAAGAGAGAGAAACTCTCTCTCTCATTTTTATTTATTTATTTATTTATTTATTTATTATATATATATTGTATATATATATATTTTGTTATTATTATTTTTTTTATTTATTATTATTTTTTTTCTTTTCTTTTCTCTTCTTTTTTTTCTTCTTTTTCTTTTCTTTTTTTTTCTTTTCTTTTTCTCTTTTTCTTCTTTTTCTTTTCTTTTCTTTTCTTTTCTTTTCTCTTTTTTTTTCTTCTTCTTCTCTCGGGCTCCTTCCAGGCCGAACAGGGGACCGGCAGTCCCCTCCTTTGTCGGGCCATTCAGGCCGCGGCCGCCACGACGGAGGTCGGTGGCAGAGGGGGCCACTCCCCCGATCACGGAGAGGCATGGCCGGCGGTCGATTGGGATCGTCGGCGTCGGAAAATCCAAGAAAAAGAGGCCAAAACAGGGGTCTCTTTTCCTACCAAGAATCGGTGACTCCCGTCGCCGGCAGCCGCGCACAAGGGCACGGGAGGAAGGGGAAGGAAGAGAGGAAGAGAAGGGGAACTCACCTCGGCCTCCGGTGACCCCACCGGCGAGCAATCACGACGAGAACAAGAGGAGTGTCCGCGGCTCCAAATCAAAAAATAGGGAGAAAGAGAGGGGTAAAAGGGCTGATGATCGGCTTCTAGGGAAAGGGGAGATCTTCTTATAGAGGGTTTTAGGACTTCGAGAGGTCCTAAGACTCCCAATTTGCCCGAGTCTCACCGGAGAAGAAGACTCCTATCGGGAGTCTTCTTTCCGATTTTTCCTCTGTTTTTTTTTTTAAATGGGCTTGGGTCTTAGATAGTTGGGCTTGAGCTATAACATTCTTCACCCCTAAAAAAAATTTCGTCCTCAAAATTTTTCATACCTGTCACCATTGTATTGGAAGCCTGTGCATTCTGTTGAGTAAGTGCATAAATTCTTCTCTGGGTTTTAGAAATCTGTCCACCCCCCTTATGTTGTCCTTCATAAGTTCTTTGGCCAACTTGATTTTCTGTATTTAGCGGGCAGCTAGCAATTTTATGATCCATCTGACCATATTTGAAACAAGCACCTGTATTCTAATAGCAATCCTTGTCTGCATGATTTTTGCCACATCTGGAGCACTGCTCACCATCAATCTATTGAGTCTTATTGTCTATTGCTCCCTTAGCTGTTCTTTTGATGTTTTTATTATTCTGCCCTTGTGTATCATTTGATTTTGCTCTCTTTCTTTGCTTTCTTTCTCTTTCCATGCATTCTTCATTGACTTCTCTTTCAATTATCAGTGCTTTGTTTACCACATTGGCATAAGTTGTCAATTCATATGGAACCACTTGTTTTCAAATCTCAGTTCTCAATCCCATCTCAAACTTGTGAACACATTCTTGCTCACCATCCACTAATCTCAAAGCAAATTTTGCTAACTCTGTAAATTTTGCTTCATATTCAGTCACACTCATACCCTTTTGCTTCAAATAAATAAACTCTTACTCTTTCTGGATCCTTATACTCCGAGGAAAATACTGATCATAGAATGCAATCCGAAATATTTTCCAGGTAAGTATTTCACCGTCTTGTTCATACTTACGCTGTAGTCGCTGACACCAGTTGTATGCTTCTCCTTGTAGTAAATAAGCTGCATATCGAATTTTTTCTTCATCAAGACACTCTTGGACAGCGAAGGCCTTCTCCATCTCCATTATCCAGTTATCAGCCTCCAGAGATTCAGTAGTCCCCTTGAAAGTTGGAGGAGCAACCTTTTTAAATTCTGAAATGTTGTTCTGTTGTACTGGTTGCTCTCCATGTTGTGGTGGTGGATGCTGATGTTGTTGTGTATCTCGTTGTATCTGCTGTTGTTCAAGCATTTGCTGCTGTATTTGTTGTTGTGCTTGTAACATTCTGATTAGGGTCTGCATTAACTGAGCCATATCTGGTTCTTGACATGCTCTCGAAGTACTCCCATTAAGATCTATGACTCCCTCCTCCTGAGGGGTGTCACTGGTCAGATGGGGAGTGCTACCATCCCAAGGTTGTGATGTCTCTCTTGCAATTCCTTGAGTAGTTCTTGTCATTCTACGGGGAGGCATGATAACCTTGTAGTAGTAAAACCTTATTAGATTCATTTATCTATTTGTTAGGATGGGTTTATTATGATGCTCATACTTTATCGTCTCAATATTTCTAATGTTTATCCACCTACACTCATACTATGTCTAATTCTATGTGTCATAATTTATCCACTTATGCTCTGATACCATATTAATTGTCACGCCCCCAGTCCGAGATCACGACTAGGAGGTCGCGGCAACCACCGCATACTTATGAAGAACTCTCTCCATAAGCATGCAAGGCATCTCATCACGATATCAATGCATCACAGTGGAATAAATTTAAATAATTATTATTCAACTTTAATTCAAGTAATTAAAATAAATATCTTACATCCAATAAAATTTTACTAAAAATAAAATAATAGATCTAAGTTTAATGAAGTTGACAATGCTAAATCTCGCCTCTAAAAGCTCTGTCCCAATATTTCTTCCCACGCTCGAAATTAATTATCTGAATCTGAAAAATAGAAAGAAAGGTAATGAGCTAGACAGCCTAGTAAGTAACAAATATCTCAACTAGATATTTCAGATATTATATAATTTTCAAGAACAATGTTGCAAATAAACATAAAAATATATTTCATACTGATTTAATGCAAATCTAATATTTTCAAATATTCACATATAATATAATAATAATAAATCCGATTCGATTCAAAATACTCGTAACTCAACAGCCTCGACTATGACCAACGTTTAACCCCCATTGGCGGGGTCCACAGAATACCAGCGCACAACCCCCACTGGCAGGGTCCACAAACACCAGCGCACAACCTCCACTGGCAGGGTCCACTGAATACCAACGAATAATCCCCATTGGCGGGGCCCACTGAAACATAGTTAGGCTGAGAGCATAAATCCGATTCTGTATCAAACACTTTGTATCATAATATATCATAATTTTTCACTGAACGTGTGCATAATCGACATACCATAATATTTCAAAAGTACTTTTCTTTCAAAATATAATTTCATAAATCATGCATAATTTCAGAGAATAATTATTTATTTTCAGAATAAATATAGAATATCTCGAGAAGATGATTCATTACTTACTTTTCATGGAACACTGAATGAACAGATTAACTAACTTCTAGGAGATTTTTCCATACCTATTATCCAAAATTATATTTTTACATTAATTTTAATTCAAAATTCAATCTAAACAAATCCCAAATCAAAACCTCACTTAAAATCAGACTTTCCCTAAACTCGATCAAAATCATCAAATGAAGCCTTTCACTATGCTAATCCTGGAGGAATAACTCTAGAGAGAGAAATTCATCAAGAGAGAGAAATAATCTAGAGAGAGAAAATTCTAGAGAGAGAAAGTCCAATTCCAGAGAGAGAAAGTAAGGGTTCAGACTGAAAGAAGAGAGAGAAGAGAGAGAAACTCTCTCTCTCATTTTTATTTATTTATTTATTTATTTATTATATATATATATGTATATATATATATATATTTTATTATTATTATTTTTTTATTTATTATTATTATTTTTTCTTTTCTTTTCTCTTCTTTTTTTTCTTCTTTTTCTTCTCTTTTTTTTTCTTTTCTTTTCTTTTCTTTTTCTCTTTTTCTTCTTTTTCTTTTCTTTTCTTTTCTTTTCTCTTTTTTTTTCTTCTTCTCTCGGGCTCCTTCCAGGCCGAACAGGGGACCGGTAGTCCCCTCCTTTGCCGGGCTGTTCAGGCCGCGGCCGCCACGGCGGAGGCCGGCGGCAGAGGGGGCCACTCCCCCGATCACGGAGAGGCATGGCCGGCAATCGATTGCGATCGCCGGCGTCGGAAAATCCAAGAAAAAGAGGCCAAAACAGGGGTCTCTTTTCCGACCAAGAATCGGCGACTCCCGTCGCCGGCAGCCGCGCACAAGGGCACGGGAGGAAGGGGAAGGAAGAGAGGAAGAGAAGGAAAACTCACCTCGGCCTCCGATGACCCCACCGGTGAGCAATCACGGTGAGAACAAGAGGAGTGTCCGCGGCTCCAAATCGAAAAATAGGGAGAAAGAGAGGGGTAAAAGGGTCGATGATCGACTTCTAGGGAAAGGGGAGGTCTTCTTATAGAGGGCCCTAGGACTTCGAGAGGTCCTAGGACTCCCAATTTGCCCGGGTCTCGTCGGAGAAGAAGACTCCTATCGGGAGTCTTCTTCTCGATTTTTCCTCTATTTTTTTTTAAATGGGCTTGGGTCTTAGATAGTTGGGCTTGGGCTATAACAAAAAGCCTCACAAAATCTCTTCAAAAGGGGTTGGGAAGGAAGCCTAGATGTATGGGATATGGGGCGTCCAACTCTTGGACGCCCCTCCTTTCTTTTTGGTGACAAAAAAAAGAAGGAGACACCCCTTCTTTTTCATGGTAGAGAGGGGAGGACGTGGCTCCTTTGGTGGGGCATGGGATTTTACATGGTAAAGAGGTGTGGGGCATGAGAGATCTTAAATAGATAGGTGGAGGGAGTTGGTTCTGCCCTATTCCAAATAGGACTCATGAATCTTGATCAAACTCTAACTAATCCTAACTAATTTAGAAATTAGTTATAACAAACTAATTAATTA
The DNA here is from genome assembly GCF_000442705.2 of Elaeis guineensis. Lineage (NCBI taxonomy): Eukaryota > Viridiplantae > Streptophyta > Magnoliopsida > Arecales > Arecaceae > Elaeis > Elaeis guineensis. The sequence continues at coordinate 52,641,936 of NC_025997.2, forward strand.
GGTCTTAGCCCAATTATGAAATTAATTAGGCCCCCATCCAATTATAGAATTAGTTAGATTAAAATCTCATTGATTCAGAGACTGATTCTTAATGGATATCAAGGAAGTTATTGATCAATAGGGCTTGATCCAATCAAGCCTATTATCCAATAGGATTTGATCAATCAAAATATATATAAAACTAAATTGAATCTCATTCAACTCAAAATTTGATTTGCATCTCTAAGATCAATTGGAACAAATCCTGTTATCCAATAGGGCTACATCCAATCAATCCAAAGCAAACCTAATTGAATCCAATTCAATTAGATTTGATCCAATCTCTATTGCTCAATCAAATTGAGCCAATAACAATCAAATTATTGATTAATTATTTTTTTAGTTTATCAATCATTAGTAAATAATTTATTATAATTTTTGCAAAGGATTAATCATTAATCATATTGATAATTAAACCCTTCAACGATTCATAATCATTGATCAGCCATTTGATCAGATGGTATTTTTATGTGTGTGACCCCATAGGTTCGAACCTAAGCTAGTAGCACAAAAATAATTCTTGTACTAATCGATGTTACCATCTGACAATAGTTTTTGACATCCGGATAGGCCAAATGTATGCTCAGCAACACTCTAGAACCCATGTAGATATAGTTATCATATAATTCATCCCTTTGACTCTTGATGCTCAAAGATGACTAAAGGTTAAACTATCAACCCAGGAAGAGTGGTCCATATTGTGTCTCAACTTTAAAAATTCTGTGGCTCCTCACTAGGACTACTTTGGCCAAAATTTTGCTAAATTGAAACATAGTGATGCATCATCTCTAATTTTACTTGAAGTGGTCAATCCAATCTTGACTCGCACTCAAACTTTGCAAGTACTTGACTGTACCCAAAAATCTTCCATCATCGAATTAAAAATTTGGATAGTCTGACACCAAAGCACAGTGAGTTGCTTGCAAGTCACCGAGGTAGCCTCAGGTCAGAGGGATACATATACCCATATCCCATCAGAGTAATCCTTGATAGCAAAGTGCTCCAGAAGTGATCACGCTCAGTGAAATATATTTTTATAAATCACCCATATGCCATACCCGTGTCACCACACATCTTGGTTCAGAGGACAACCAACTAATATGGCACACAATGACCTACACTTGATACAATTATCATCCTTATAACAATTGTATCATTTGATTGCGAGTAGAATTTAAGAACCACACGATAAATCCTCCTTTATCATTTTGGAAATAGCTCTAAGGACTTCATCATAACATATGAGTTCTATTTAGGAAGATGTATTCCTTATAATGAATCTTGTCAGATAATATTCATCATTTTATAATTCAAATACATGTATGGAGTGTAATCATCTACAAATTAGATGATTGACTTTAGAATATAATTTCCAACAACTTTCACTTGGACTAAAGCCAATTAGATTGGTATCGAATATCCATCTTCCATTTGTGATCATCGAACTCTTTAGATCCGATTGCTCTAGTCAGTGGATCGGTCATGTTTTCCTTTCGATCGATCTTCCTAAAGTTGACTTTATTTCAATCTTATTGAATAAGATGATTGCAATATAGAAAGTGTTTAATTCTCAGATGGAACATCAGTTCTTTAGCTTGAGCTATAGCTCCAATACTGCTGTCAATGCAGAAGGATCGGACCATCCATGGAGGGTGCCTCTCCAAGCTCGCTAATGAACTTTCATAACCAAGCAACTTCTTTACTAGCATCAAATACCATAAAGAACTCTGTATCGTAAATAAAACTGGCTACTGACTATTGCATGAAACCTTTCCAGCATGTCGCTCCTCCTTTTAGGATAAAAATATAATCTGACACAACTTTATCATTTCGATGTGACTAAAAATTGGAATCAATATTCTACAGATTTTAAATCAGATTCTTCATAAATGAGCCATTGATCTTTAGTATTTCATAAATATTTAAGGATGGTTCTTATAATCTTCTAAATCTTTATGAAGAACAGAGATGATAACCAAGCTTTTATTCCCTGTAATATAGGGATGCATTCTCGATTAAAAAAATTTCATCCAAACAACACAAAGAATACTTTTACAGAACTATAAGCCCATTTATACATATAGGATTCTGCTTCATTCTCAATGAAGCCATAGGTTCAAAATGTATATTCCAACTTTGAGAAGTTTAATTCAATCTGAATAGACTTGAGAATAGCCACAAGAAAAAATATCTCATCATAGTCAACACTATAACTTTGATAAAATTTTTTGGCAACCGGATAGAATTAATAGGTCTCCACCTTTTTGTCTACACCTCTTATCCATCTAAAATCCACTCACACCTTATGGGTCTTACCCCTTCAAGTAAATCAACGAATGTCCATACATCGTCGATTTTTATGGACTTCATTTCAAATTTAATGGCTCCAAGCTACTTCTCAAAGTTAGATCTCTATATTGCATCTATATGGGAGATCAAATCTCCATCCCAAACTTAAAAATCAAAGTATCTGTTCGGCTGACATGGTACTCTACCGTATCTACTCAAGGATACCTTTACATTGGGCTCCGAAATTGATCTAATCAATTTTGATTTTGTTGGTTTGTGTCAGAGTCGGTTTCTTTACCTATCAAGCTTCACCAAACTTGCTCTTAATGGCAATAGTTTCTTCATCAAGAAATTTCTTTTCCAAAAAGAATGCCTTAAGATTTATGAACATCTTATATCCATCAAGAAGGTAGAAGAAATATTTTTAAAATAATATTTATCAGATCAAAATCTAAGCTAGTCAGTTTGTGAACATTTCACATAAGTTCGACACCCCAAATCCTAAGATAAGAGAGTATCGAATTACCCAAGTTCATATCTCATATGGAGTTTTGATGATCGATTTGCTCAAAACATTCTTGAGCACATATCAAGTAGTCTAAAGCATAACTTTCGACTGACTAGTAAATCTACAGTGGACCGAACCATGTCTAACAATGTTCAATTTCTCCTTTCAAACATCTTTTTAAACAGTGGTGTCCCAGGCGAGGTCTATTGAGAGAGAATCCAATTCTTTTCAAGACATGTCAAAAACTTACTGTAAAGGTATTCACTTTATCAATCTAACTGATGAGTTATAATACTCTTTACAGTTTGTATTTTCTATCTCATTACAGAATTGTTGGAACATTTCAATCGATTCAGATTTATGCTTCATAAGCAAGATGCACCCATGTCAAGATAGGTCGTTAGAGATTTTAATGTAGTAGTAAAGCTTTCTTCTGGCACTTATGTTTATGAGTGCAAATACATCAATATGTATCAAACTCAGAATATCACTGGCTCGTTCACCCTTTCTAATAAAAGGTGTTAAGTCAATTATGCCAAAAGCAAGTTTTAGTGACATTATCTAATCTAGGATACTAGTTAGATGTACTTTACACTAACAGACTATGGTACTAGATTTATACCATTTTCAATTGTCCACTTATTATTACAGTATCATTCACAATGAAATCGCAGTAATCATTCTTATTGACACCATCAATAAGATTGGATAATAGTGACAATCACTTAAAATGATATCTTTAAGATTGAAAACAAGCTCGATGATTCCTAATGTTAAGACTGAAACAGACTTCCATCTCTTACATTCAGGAGTCTCTTGCTGTTTACAAACCTTCTACTATCCTGAAGTCTTTTGCAACTATTTGCAAACATAACTTGTACTGTCGGTATCCTATACCCAAGTAGTAGTATTATTAATAGAAAAACTTTAAGGAGTTATCATATAACTATCTTAACCAGTAATGATTTACTGATTTCTCTTTTAAGCCTGTTTGGGTTAGCCTGAGACTTCTTGATCAATTTGCTCAAAAATTATACTCAACTTCTGATACTGGTTGTCAAAGTTAGGTCTGATAATATTTTCACTGTCTAACAGTGAACAGAGCGACAATATTCTAATCATTTATGAAAAGAGAACAATTGACCCATTAGTATATGAATTATTTTAAGCCTAAAGACTTGGACTTTAGTCTAAAGATTCTTTCACTATTTTATACGAATTGGTAGCCTCTACCTCTAATTTGAAGAATTACCTTAATTTTTTAGTGGGTACTAGAATCTACACAGACTGCATATAAGTCCGAGGATGGCTCGATCAACCCATATGTACATATGGGTAGGTTCTCAACCAATTGTCTCTCCAAATAACTTCTAGTATTTAATTTAGCCCTAGGTTTCATTTCAGTAGGCGATGGACCTCCACTGAAAGTCCTGGTTAGGTCCAACCATTAACATGAACTTACTTAGTGATTCTAGCTAAAGAATGATCAGGCCTGAGGATGGCTCGATCAATCCAACCATTCATCAGATAGTTCAATAGAATCATCATATGATGAATGATAATTCCATCATTCAGAGAGAATACCAGACGGATGGCACCTGAAATATCAATCAAAAATAATGGATCCATTACTATTCACCTTAATGGGAGGCTATGATCTAGTTGTCTCTATAACCAGCTCATTTTATAAATCTAATAATTTAGAAGATTTGATTAAATCTTTTAAAAGATATCAGTCGACCTACAAATCATAAATCCTCTCACTGATTTCACTAAGTCATGAAAAGGACTAGTGACTAGTGGATCCAACCAGTATGTCGTAAATCCTCCCACTGACTTCATCAAGTCATGGGAAGGACTAGAGACAAGTCGATCCAGGATACCTAAATCAATCATACTGATTAACTTTAATGGCATGGGCTAACTCGAATCACTTAGCGATCTAATCAAAATCTAATTCACCAAATTGGTCAGATAAGTGAGATCGATGGGAGGGTCTGCTAAGCTTGCTTGAAACACCATCAAAATAGTTAGGTAAACTGCTCTCAATTAAAAATCACCAATCGAAATGTCAAACTTACCTTAGACACTAATTGGTTAACTAGTTTCGATTTGACCAACTTAATGATTCGGGTTCAATCACTGAGCCACAATCAAGATCTATTTGATCTAATCAAAGACATAGACTTGACTATCTACAACTATTATATTAGAGAAATCCTGATTTATCTAATTCAAAATTTGACTAGACTTAATCAATTTCTCTACATGGTCAATCAATTCTTTGATTCTAACCTTAAGTCTAATTCAATTAAAGAATTGATTTGAGCTAACTCATGCCCTATGTTTTATGCAACATCATTAGATCTCAAATTATAATTCTAGATCTATTCAGTTCACCACTTAATTCTCAATTAAATTTTTACATCAACATGGTTAAGATTTTGAAACAATTTTTTATATAAATCTTTTACATTAAATCATAAAATTTTTTAGATCAAATCTAAATTTTTATGATTTTAAATCAAAATAATTTTGACTAATCAAGATTAGATGTAACTAGTTTCTTCGCAACTTGCATCACATACAACAATACCTAGGATTTCAAGATCTAAAATTTTGCAAGAAATAAGTTTTCTCCTTTCACTTTCTTCTTCATGGGACCTTATAGTGGCACCCCTATATGCCATAAGAGCACCCCATTGAATGAAAAGAGAGAATCATGTAACTCTACTTGCTCCTATGATCGAACGGCCTGATGATTATCCAATCCGAGTACTTTGCTACTCAGAATATCTAACCTAATTCACATATCATATATGAAAAAGTTTAGATCTATTCTAAATTATATTAGATCTAATTTTATATTAGATTATATCTAAAATCAGATCATAACACATCTCATGCATTACTAAATCTAGATTTCAACTCTATATGCATATATGTTTATGTCATAATGAACCTTTGCTCTGATACTATTTGAAGTGAAGCGTGGTGGTTTTGTACATGTATTTTAAAAAAATTTATAGTGAAACATACATAGATTAAATAATTTAATCTATAATGCATGCATAGATTAAATCTAAAACTATCATACAGGATCTATGACATGAACTAATATGTATGTATGTAAATCTAAAATCTAAAATTCAGTAAGTATAGATCATATCTATATATAATTAGATCACATCTAAATTATATTTAGATCATATCTAAATATAAATTGAGTTTAAAACTTTATACCTAAGTACGGATAGCAGATCACCACATCTAAAATCTATGATAGTTTGTTCTTCATGATGTTCGGCAGTCGCACATGTGTCTAACCTCTACAGGTATCCATACGAAGCCCTTGTGCTGATCGATCTCTCCAAGAGTGCTAGCTCGCAAAGATACTATATTTTGGCTGATCTAAGAGAAACACAAAAAAGATGAAGAATAAAGAGATCCTCTCCTTTTGTTCTTGGATCCACGTATCAGATCTTTACAATAGAGATCAAGAGAAGAACCCTTTCTTCTCAATTCTTCCACGCATAAGAGAGAACCTTTCTCTCTTTCTTTCACACCTTTAAGAAGAACTTTTCTTCTCTAATTTTTTATGATAAAAATTAGATCTAATTTAATTTTTTATACTAAAAATTATATAAAATTTTAAGCTCTAGAAGAATCCAAAAAAGAGACCCAAGAGAAGAACCGTTCTTCTCTCTTCTTCTCCCTTTTTTCTCCTTGATCTAGAACTCTAGGAAGCCCCAAACATCCAACCAAAGTTTTTTAATATTTCTTCTTCAAATCCTCATATTAAAAAATTAGATCCAATCTAATTTTAATTTTAGAAAAAAATAGAAAAAAATTTTAGGAAAAGAACAACTTCTTCTCCAAGGCTGCGCATTAGAAAGAAGATCCTTCTTCTTCTCCCTCTTTCTCTCGTTGGAAAGAACTTTTCTTCTCCAAGTTTTTGCTGTAGAACCAACAAGAGAAGCTCTCTTTGATGCCTAAAAATTACCAGCAAAAGCCTCACAAAATTCTTTCAAAAGGGGTTGGGAAGGAAGCCTAGATGCATGGGATATGGGGCATCCAACTCTTGGACGCCCTTCCTTTCTTTTTGGCAACCAAAAGAGGGAGACGCCCCTTCTTTTTCATGATAGAGAGGGGAGGACATGGCTCCTTTGGTGGAGCATGGGATTTTACATGGTGAAGAGGTGTGGGGCATGAGAGATCTTAAATAGATAGGTGGAGGGAGTTGGTTCAGCCCTATTCCAAATAGAACTCATGAATCTTGATCAAACTCTAACAATTCTTAGATCCAATCCTAACTAATTTAGGAATTAGTTATAGCAAACTAACTAATTAGGTCCTAGATCAATTATGAAACTAATTAAGTCTTAATCCAATTAGAGAATTAGTTAGATTAAAATCTCATTGATCCAGGGATTGATTCTTAATGGATATCAGGGAAGTTATTGATCAATAGGGCTTGATCCAATCAAGCCTATTATCCAATAGGATTTGACCAATCAATATATATATAAAACTAAATTAAATCTCATTCAACTCAAAATTTTATTTGCATCCCTAAGATCAATTGGAACAAGCCTTGTTATCCAATAGAGCAGCATCCAATCAATCCAAAGCAAACCTAATTGAATCCAATTCAATTAGATTTGATCTAATTCCCATTGCTCAATTAAATTGAGCCAATAATAATCAAATTATTAATTAATTATTTTTTTAATTTATCAACCATTAGTAAATAATTTATTACAACTTTTACAAAAGATTAATCATCAATCACATTGATAATTAAATCCTTCAGCGATTCATAATCATTGATCAGCCATTTGATCAGATGGTACTTCTATGTGTGTGACCCCATAAGTTCGAACTTAAGTCGGTAGCATAAGAATAATTCTTGTACTAATTGATGTTACCATTTAGCAAAGGTTTCCAACATCTGGATAGGCCGAATGTATGCCCAGCAACACTCTAGAACCCATATGGATATAGTTATTGTATAATTCATCCCTTTGACACTTGATGCTTAAGGATGACTAAGGGTTAAACTGTCAACACAAGAAGAGTGGTCTACATTGTGTCTCAACCTTAAAAATTCTATGACTCCTCACTAGGACTACTTTGATCAAAGTTTTGCTAAGTTGAAACACAGTGATGCATCATCTCTAATTTTATTTGGAGCGATCAATCCCATCTTGACTCGTACTCAGATTTTGCAAGTACTTGACTGTACCCAAAAATCTTCTATTATCGAATTAAAAATTTGGGTAGTCCGGCACCAAAGCATAGTGAGTTGCTTACAAGTCACCGAGGCTACCTCAGGTCAGAGGGACACATATACCCGTATCCCATCAGAGCAATCTTTGATAGCAAAGTGCTCCAGAAGTGGTCACACTCAGTGAAATATACTCCTACAAATCATCCGTATGCCATACCCGTGTCACCACACGTCTTGGTTAAGAGGACAACCAACTAATATGACACACAATGATCTGCACTTGATACAATTATCATTCTTATAACAATTATATCATTTGATCGTGAGTAGGATTTAAGAACTACACGATAAATCCTTCTTTATCATTTTGAAAGTAGCTCTAAGGACTTCATTATAACATATGAGTTCTATTAGGAAGATGTATTCCTTATGATGAATCTTGTCAAATAATATTTATCATTTTGTAATTCATATACATGTATGAAGCATAATCATCTACAACCTAGATGATTGATTTTAGGACACAATTTCCAACACACACATCTCCTCTTCGAAGGTCAAGTAGGGTACGTAATGTACCACTCAGGTATGGATTTGTCATTGAGAATGACAACACATCCTACATCATTGAGAATGATGATCCCACGATTTATTCGAAAGCTGTCATGAATAGTGACTCTGATAAATAGCTTAATGCCATGAAATTTGAAATGGACTTCATGTATACCAACCAAGTTTGGACTTTGGTGGATGCACCTAAGGGTATGACCCCAATAGGCTGCAAATGGATCTTCAAGAGGAAGATAAGAGTAGATGGCTAGGTAGAGACCTCTAAGGTCTGACTTGTGGCAAAAGGTTTCAGACAAAAATAAGGTGTTGATTATGAAGAAATCTTTTCATCGGTAGCCATGCTTAAGTCTATTCGGATTATGCTTGCTATTACTGCATACCATGACTATGAGATCTGACAGATGGATATCAAGACTGCCTTTCTCAATGAAAATCTTGAGAAAGAAGTCTATGTGACTCAGCCAGAAAAATTTATCTCTAGTGGGAGAGCAAATTATGTATGCAAGCTGAATAGATCTATTTATGGATTAAAACAAGCATCGAAGAGCTGGAACATCTATTTTGATGAGACAGTCAAATCATTTGACTTTATCAAAAATATGGATAAATCTTGTGTGTACAAGAAGACTAGTGGTGCTATTATATTTTTGGTCTTATATATGGACGATATACTACTCATTGAGAATGATATCCCTATATTGCAATCGATCAAGACATGACTATCATAAAAATTTTTCATGAAAGATTTGGGTGAAGCATCCTATATACTTAGTATAAAGATCTATAGAGATAGATCAAAGAGGATGCTTGGCTTGTCCTAATTTAGGAACATAGATCTTGTGTTGAAAATGTTCAACATGGAGGGAAGTAAAAGAGATTACTTGCCCATGGGTCATAGCATACAACTCTCTAAGAAGATGTCTCCTAAGACACCTGAAGAGAGAAATATAATGGGTTCTATTCCTTATACCTCAACTGTAGGATCTATAATGTATACTACGTTGTGTACCAAGCCTGATGTGGCTTATGCCTTGGGCATTGTAAGCAGATTTCAGGCTGATCATGGGAAGGATTATTGGAAAGCTGTGAAAAGCATACTCTAGTACTTGAGAAGAACTAGAGATATTTTTCTCATGTATGGTGGATCTGATTTAAAACTGAAAAGTTATACTGATTCTAGTTTTCAATCTGATCCGATGATAGCAAATCCATGTTTGGATATGTTTTCATCGTGTATGGTGGAGCACTAAGTTGGAAGAGTTTCAAATAGCAAACTGTTACTGACTCAATCACCGAGGTTGAGTATATTGCTGCTAGTGAGGCTGCTAAGGAGGTCGTCTAGATGAAAAAGTTCATCTCAGAATGGGGTGTGATTTTAGGGATTGAATAATCAGTGCCTTTTTATTGTGACAATATTGGGACAGTTGTTCAAGCTAAGGAATCGAGGTCTCATCATAAATCCTAGCACATCTTAAGATGATTCCATCTCATTCGAGAGATAGTCGAAAGATTTGATGTGATCGTGGAGCGAGTTGATACTAAGAACAATATAGTAGACCTATTCACTAAGGTCTTGTCAGTGTAGCAGTTTGACTGCCACCTTGATTGCATGGGCATCAAGTATAAGGACGATTGGCTTTAGTACAAGTGGGAGATTGAAAGAATAATATCCTACAAACCAATCGCATATGGGATGCGATCGGATGTTTTTGGTAATTTATCTTCCAAACTCATATAATTAATATTGATATTTAATAAAATAAGCTTTTCGATTCATTATATGCTGCATCTTATTATTATTTTTTAAGATTATAATGAACCACATAGGTCTGGACAATGATTTTAGGGTCATGATGAGATCATACCAGTGAGATCTAAATTCTTGATAGCCATGATCTAAAATATTTTTAATTATTGGTTCGTTGAGTTGGAGATCAATGATACCGATAAGACTGGCATGTCCTATGTATGCTTAGAGATGAGGGTGGTTGATCTCACAACCACTTATGTGGTGACTCTAATACAAGAATATAGATACTTATTAAAGAATGAGTTCATTAAATAGACCTACGAGAGAATATCTGATGGAGTCTTATTTATATGTTAGCTGATGATTCTCTAGTGGGAGTTGTGTAAGTGATCCTTTGACCTGAGATCGCCATGATACCTTGTGTACATGAATCTATGTTTTGATTCACTTCCCAACTTGATTCTCTGATCCTTGTATAGGATGTTCTGGATGTAGTGAAGTGTGCATGGAGGTTGTGAGTGATCAATAAGGGATCAATCACTCCTAATAAGGAGAGTGAACATCCTATGTGATCTCATAGGTCGATGATTCTAGAAGTCTTTGGTCAAAGCAGGATGATAATTAAAAAAAAGTTTCTAATATATCATCAACTGAATCATCACCTTCTGATCAAGATACATAAAGATAAGCAATTAGGTTTGATATGATTCCATACCTATAGCTCATCTAGGATGTTGTTTGACTGAAAGATTGAATTACACGATAACTTACCACTGAAGGATATTTTGATAATTTTTTATCAAAATTTTAAATTTTTTAGGTAGTTATGACACATTGCTAGACATCAATCTTGACTTATAGACTTATCATAATTAAAAAAAATTAATATAAAAATTAATTAAGAAGAGTCCTAGTTGACTGGGACTTTTGAGCTGACCTAATCTAATCAGATTAGGGTTACGTCAAGAGTCTATATCCACTACTGGCTAGATTTGAAACCCAATGGGTCACACACTTTGAGATTTGATCTTGATCTAATTTAATTAAAATTTAATATAAATTCTAAGGATTAATTTGATATGCTAGCATATTGTATTAACCCAAGTTTCGAAATAGGGTCTGTTCAAAGCGTTTGAGCTAAACTAGACCAGTTACCTTTGACCTAATGAGATTGGATCTAATTTAATTTGATTCTTATCCAACTTAGAAGTATTTTAAGTGTGGAAGGAGTCCTCTGCTCTCACCAGGCCTCATGCCAAAAAATAATTTCCGCCCTCCTATTAATTGCATTGAGAGGTGAAGAGTCCTTCTTCATGAAGGCTCTTACCTATCTCTTCGTTTCTATCCAGATACTTAATTATTACATGCAAAATTAATATGTGAAATTTATAGGGCGTAGAAGAGGAGTCCTTTTGAGTGAAGGCTCTTCTACACCAAATAAATACACGAAGATTAATTTCTCTGTGTGAAGAAGTTGGAGCGCCAAGAGTTGGCGCCCCTTGGTCCTTCCTCATGTCCCCTCTTAGCCTATTTATATGGGGCATCCCATATGGGCTAAGTGCTAGATTTTGGACAAAAATCAGAGCCAATTGGCATGTAATAGAGGAGAAAAATTCTAAAAAAAAATTGAGAAAAAGGTAAAAAAAAAATTGAGAGAAAAAGTTGTAAGAAGGATGGTGAGAAAATTAGCAAGTGTTGCTAGTTTATCCTAGAATTTGATTTTTCTATGTGTTGGAGCCCAAAATCAAATCCTAGGTTGTGAAATTTTTGAAGAGTGTTCTCTTAGCATGATTCTAGTAGAAAAATCAAAGATGACTGGATGTTGGTATGATCGTACTTCGAGTTTGAAGCCAGCAGTGTTCTTGTGAAGAAAAGGCTGTGGCAGCATATCCTTTGGGAAGGACTTTGGCCAACTTCCATGTGCATCACCATTGGAGGGCTTCTACTTTGGAGTCTTCTTTGAGAAAAAATAAATTTCTATCTCTTTGTATGCTTGTTTTTATTTTGTTCGATATCTACAAGGTGATTCTAGGATTTGGATTTTGGTTCGATGGTTTTAATTATTAAAGCTTTCAATATGTTTATTTTAAAATTTTTAAAATTTAATTTTTACTGCATGATCAGAATCTAACAGACAGAGATGGAATCGAGTAGCTTGGCTCGACTCTCATATTTATCCATCCATGAGTAGCAGACGATTGCCCCAAGGCATGGAGGCGAGAAGATCCAAAAGCTCTCAAAGTCAGATGGAGACCGAATATCGAGTCGAAGTGAAGATTGTTAAAAAATATACCTTGAGATTTAATCCATAATAAGTCCAGAATGAGATCCAGGATGACAAACGGAGTCCAATGAGCCTAAGAACAACCCAAACAAAGTCCAGATGGAGAAGATATGTGCAAAAAAGGTGAGGAGGTGGGTTGGCAGGGCTCATGGACAGCAGACGGGTCCACAGGGCCTGCGGGCCCACAAGCATGTGGGCCAGGCCCAGTGCACGGGCATGAGCAGGTCGGTGGTTGGCGTACGATCCAACGCTGGCATGCGCGGGCCTAACCCAATGGATGTGCAGGCACAGCCCAGTGCCTTCATGCGGTCCATGCCCCATGAGTGGATCGACGACATTTCACATCGCATTTCACATGGTCTATGGTGGATCAGATGACATTTCAAGCTGGTTTCTTGTGGCTCACAGTGGCTCTCACAGACTATGGCATGATCGGATGGTTTGCAGGGCTTATGGTCAAGATCCAATGGCTGTGAGCTGTTTCAGTGATCAAACGATGTGCAGGGTCATGATGGAGCACGATCCAACAATTAGTTTCCTGACATGAGGTGCGATCGAATGGCCGAGAAGCTATAAGAGTCCAATCCAGAGTCTGATTTCAATCCGAGCTAGGTTTTAGGACCTTTAAGAGGCTTTGTGGGTGAGCAGAACTGTGAACATGAAGAGAGCACGGCAAAGAGCTGTGAGCGGAGGCATCAGTGCGATGGAGGCTCATGCAGCCATTGAAAGGAGTCTGACAGAGTGTTGAGTGTGTGTAACAAGCAGAGCAGATACTACAAAGCACCGATAGGGGATCGAGGGTAGAGCAGAGTGTTAGGTAGAGCAGCTGCAGAGAGGCACGATGTAGCGGTTCACTCCATAGGAAGTGTGCAATGGTGTCGAGGATCTTGATATTGGCAGGCCTGTGGAGGGTCTTCTTGGAAGATTTTGAGAGAGTTTTTGTGAGGGTAGCTTTTAGTTAAGAGAGTTGTGTACAGAGAGTTGAGAGTAGGTGTTCTCCTCTTGTACTTGTATTCTCTTTTCTAGTAAAGCTTGCATGCCTCATGGAGGCAGTACTTGGGCTGTTCCACATACCTGATTGTGTATGTATTATTTTCTTCTTTCTTCCTACTGCGACACAAGTGGTATCAAAAAGGTTCTATGGTGGTGGTGTCTTGGCTAGACATCTCCAATAATATGTGATTAGATTAGATGATCTGATTAGCAAGTATTCTGATTGGGTTGGTCACCAGGCCTGTCCGATCATAAAAGCAAGTAGAATTTAAAGATTCTTTCTTTCCATTCGATGGGATGCTTTTATGGCATGTAGGAGTACCATGTGATTATATCCTATGAAGAAGAATGCAAAAGAAAAAACTTATCTTTCTACAAAACCCTAGATCTGAAAATCCTAAGATATTGCATGTGATGCAAGTTGTACGAAAAGTAGTGACATCTAATTTTAATGATTAAAATTATTTTAATCATAAAAAATAAAACTAGAATTATAAATAAGTTTATATTAGATCTAAAATTAATTTATGATTGATTTTATTTCTGTTTATGCAAAATTATTTAGATCTAAAAATTATGCAAAGTGTTGCTGTTTCTACCTATTGAGTTAACTCAATTTTGATTCGAGTCGACTCAGTACCTTGGTTGGTCAGCTCAGTTTCCTGTCGAGCCTACCTAGTTTACATAGACAGAATGTAAATGTCACTGTTTATCTCAGTAAGTCGACTAAGTTCAAAACTTAGTCGATCCACTGTAGTGAGTCAGCTCAGTCTAAGGGTGAGCTGACTCAATTTTCAGAACTAAATATTTATGCATAAAAAGAAATCAATGTAAGGGAGTTTATAAATTAAAATAATTTTAATTAATAATCTTAATCCATGTTAATGCTACACTTAATTGAGAATTAAGAGATAAATCTTTAGATTTAGAATTATGAATTTAAGATCTAATGACATAGCATAAAATATGGAGGCATGGGTTAGCTTAAATCAGATCTTTTTAATTGGGTTAGACCTAAGATTAGAATCAAAGATTTAAGAAACTAAAAAGAGTAATTGATCAAATCTAACCAAAAATTAAATTAGATTAGGTCAAGGACACTCTAGAACAAATACAATAATTATAGTTGGTCAAGTTCATATCTTTGATTAGACCAAATGAATTTTGAATGTGGCTCAGTGGTTGAGCTTGAGTTATTAGGTTGATCAAATCGACACTAATTAACCAGTTGGTGTCTAAAGTAAGTTTGGCAATCTTGATCGATGGTTATTAATTGGGAGCTACTCACTTAGATTGAGTCTATGGTAAGTTAATGGCATATCCCTCCCACCGATCTCACTTATCTGATCAATATGATAAATTATATTTTAATTAGATTGTTAAGTGATTTGAGTTGACCCATGTCATTAAGGTTAATCAGTGTGACTGATTTAGATACTAATCAACCAACTTGTCTCTAGTCCTCTTTGATCTGACTTGGTAAAGTTAGTGGGAGGATTTACAACTTACTGGTTGGACCAGCTTGTCTCTAGTCCTTTCCATGAAGTCAGTGGAAGGATTTATGACTTACAGGTTAAAATTTTTTTAAAACATATAACTAAATTCTTTAAAATTATTAGGTCCTTAAAATGATAATGTTATGGAGATAATAAAGTCTTATCCTCCCATTAAGTTGGATGATAATGGGTTCAATAGTTTGGATGATCATTAAAAGCACCACATGCCTGGTGTTTATCTGGTTGTTGGAATTATCATTCATAATATGATGATTCAGATGTGTCTTTCTGATGGTGATCAGGTTGGCCGAGCCACACTTGGGTCTGATCATTCATTTTTTAGATGCACTGAGTTCTGTCATGTTAATGGTTGGACCTAATTAGGACTTGCAAAGAAGGCTAAAGCCAACTGAAAAGTAATCTGGGGCAAAATTAATTACTAAAAATTAATTTAAAAAAATAATTGGTTAAGAATCTACGCATAGATGCACATAGGTTGGTTGAGCCACACTCGGATCCATGTGCAGTCTGTGTGGATTCTAGTACCCGCTAAGAAATTAATATAATTTTTTAGATTGGAGGTAGAGGCTATCAATTCGTATATAATAGTAGGAGAATTTTTACACTAAAGTTCAAGTTTTTAGGGTTAATAATTCATATACATTTAGATTTTTGATTTTTCTTTTAGTTATGGCTAGTAGTTTGTTGCTCTGCTCACTGTTTGATGGTAACAAGCTTATAGGATCCAACTTTGATAGCTGGTATCAAAAGTTAAAAATTATTCTAGAGCATGAAAGGATCTTGTATGTTCTTACGGATCCAGTACCTAAAGTTTTTGCGTTCAATGCATGTGATGCGGTCAAAGTCACTTATCAGAAGTAGCTTAATGATCAAACCATGGTACGATGATAAGGATAGTGATGAACATGAATTTAGTTATAAATTTGAGGATGCTAAGGCCAAAAAAAATCCTTCAAATATTGAAGGAGTCATTTGGCACCTCTGAGGGTGCATATTCAGTGGGGTATCAGTCCGTTGAGAAAGGAATGAAAAAGAAGGTGCACGTGAGTCATGCTTAGGCTGTAGAGCCCGAACTGACTAAGAAGTCTAAGGTTAACCCAAGTTTGGCAGAGTACTTCTTTTGTAAGAGGCTGGGACACTGGAAGAGGAATTATCCTTTATATCTAGCTACCCTTGATCTGAATAGGCTAATAAAGAGAAATTAGCAAATAGTTACTGGACTAGGTGCTTATATGATAATATCTTATAATTTCTCTACCTGTGATACTACTATCTGGGTATTGGATATTGAAAGTCTGATTTATATCTGCAATTCGTTACAGGGACTTTAGGTTAGTAGTAAGTTTGAAAATAAGTGAGAAATTTTTGAATGTTAGAGATGGAAGTTATGTTCCAGTCCTACCTTTAAGAATTGTCGAACTTGTAATGTCATTTTAAGTGATTATCACTAATGTCCATCACTTTTGATGAATGTAATTTTCGTAGGCCTTTTGGCAAAAGATGGATTTACATTTTTAGTGAAGAATGATTTTGTGACATCATTATGAATGGTGTCACAGTCATGCATGGATAAGTAAGAAATGGCATTTACTTATTATCATAGTCTGTTAGTATAATGTATATACTAAACAAATGTCTTAAAGTAGATAATATCACGAATGCCTACCTTTGGTATTATAGGCTTGGTCATATTAACAAGAATAGGACAAATAGGTTAAGTAAAGAGAAAATCCTCGAAGTCAATGATTATGAATCATTGTCGACCTGTGAGTCTTATCTCCTTGAAAAGATGATCAAGTCATCTTTTACTGAAAAAGGTGAATAAGCCAATGATGTTCTCAGTCTCATACATACTGATGTATTGGACCTATGATTATGAGTGTCATAAATCTGAATTATTTGAAATATTCAAATGATTTCATAATGAGGTAGAAAAATAAACTGAAAAGAGTATTAAAACTCTTCAGTCAGATCGAGGAGGAGAATATCTTTCTGGTGAGTTTTTGATATATCTAGAAGAGAATGAGATTTTCTTTCAGTAGAATCAAATCTTGTTAGACATGGTTCGATCCTTGATGAGGTTTGTAAGTCTATCAGTCTCTTTTTGAGGTTATGCTCTTGAGACTATTTATCATATTCTGAACAGAGTTTTGAGCAAATCAGTCACAAAAATACCATATGAGATATGGATAGGACATATACCGATACTCTCTTACCTTAGAATTTGGGGATGTCCGACTTATGTCAAGTGTTTACGGACCAATAAGCTTGGATCTTGGTCTAATAAGTGTTATTTTGTAGGGTACCCCAAGAAAGATAGGAGATATTATTTTTATCTTGTTGAAGAACAAAAGTTGTTCGGTATTCTTTTTAGAAAATGAGTTTCTTGGTGAAGAAATTGATGCCTCTAAAATTGAACTTATGAAGTTCAACAGGTAGAAGAACTGATACAATCTAATGAACTCATAGAACTAGATTTGATTGGATTAAACCTGAAATCCATTGTAGAGGCATCGTTAAGGAGATCCAGTAGAGTACCGAGTCAGTCGGACAGATACTATATTTTTTAGGTCTGAAATGTGATCCTGTTGAACTCGATGAGAACAACGAGGATCTGATCACCTACATGGATGTCATGCAGAGGTCTGACTCCGATAAGTGGCTTGAAGCCATGAAGTCCGAAATGAAGTCCATGAAGATCAACAATATATGGACACTCATTGATTCATCCAAAGGGATAAAATTCATAGGGTGTAAGTGGATCTTTAAAAGAAAAAAGGCACAGATGAGAAGGTGGAGACCTATAAAGCCCGTCTGATTGCCAAAAGGGGTATTGTTAATGTTATGGTATTGACTATGATAAGATATTTTCTCCTATGGCAATGCTAGATATCTCAGAGTTGGAACATGCATTTGATAAGTGATCAGAACACATGGCTTCATTAAGAACAAAGAAGAATCCTGCATATACAAATGGGTTAATTATTTTGTGGTTGTATTTCTTATTTTGTATATAGATAAAATTTTCTTAATTGAGAATGCCATCTCTTATATTACAGGGAATAAATATTTGGCTATCATCAAAGTTCTCCATGAAGGACTTGAGAAAAGCATCCTATATCTTAGGGATGAAGATCTATAGAGATAGTTCTAAGAGGCTGCTTGGGTTATCCCAGTCTACATACATTGATATCATGCTAAAGCGGTTCAGCATAAAAAATTTTAAGAAAGGCTATTTCCTGATAGAACATGAGATTTCTCTCTCAAAAAGGGATTGTTCGATAACTCCTCAAGAGAGAGAGAGAGCGTAAGAGTAGAATTTATTCTATTATGTACGTCATGACATGTATGAGACCGGATATGGTATACTCACTAGGAGTAGTGAGTAGATACTAGTTTGATCTGAATGAGAATCATTGGGAGGTTATCCTTATGTATTTGAGAAATACTAAGGATCAGTGGCTCGTTTATAGAGAATCTGACTTAAAATTTATAGAGTTTACTGACTTTAGTTTTTAGTTGGATCATAATGACAGTAAGAGCGTGTCAGGATATATTTTATCTTAAATGATGGAGCAAACTGCTGAAAAAGTTTCGAGCACAATACTGTAGCCGATTCAATTTGTGAGGTAGAATACATTGCAGCATCCGATGCTAGCAAGGAAGCTGTGTGATAGCAGAGGTTCATTGGCAAGCTAGGAGTGGCACCCTCCAAAGATTATCCTACTATATTGTACAGTACTAGAATCATAGCTCAAGCCAAGGAGCCAAAGTCTCATTAGATTACTAAGCAAATTCTGCATCGCTACCAGTTTATCTGGAAGATCGTGGATCGAGATGTCATCGAGCTTTAGAAGATCGATGGAAAGAAAAATCTAACCGATCTATGTACTAAATCTCTCAGTATCAAGGAGTTTAAAGAACATAAATCCAAGATGGATATAAAATACTATACCGATTGGCTTTAGTCCAAGTGGGAGTTGTTGGAAATTGTATCCTAAAGTCAATCGTTTGACGATTGTGCTAATTATAAATATATATAAATTAATTATTAATAAAAGTTATTTGGCTGATTCATTATAAGGTTATATCTTCTTAATGAACTCCTGTGTTGTGATGAAGTTCTAGAACTAATTTGATCGATAAAGAAGGATATATTGTTTGATGCTTAAACTTCTTCATGACCAAATGATACGCTATTACTAGGACGATAGCGATTATCAAATGTAGATCATTGTGTGTCATATGGGTTAGTTGTCCTCTTAACCAAGGAGTGTGGAGACACTGGTATGCCATGTAGGTAAAATATAAGAGTACATTTCACTAAACATAATTAATTTCAAAATACTTTGCTATCAAGAGTAGCTCCGAGAGATATGGATATAAGTGTCCCTCCGACCTGAGATCACTACGGTGACTTGCAAGCAACTCACTGTGCTTTGGTGCTGGACTATCTGAATTTCTAATTCAGATACTAAAAAAATTTTAGATGCAATCAAGTACTTACAAAGTCAGTGTATGAGTCAAGATGGGATTGACCCCTCCGATTTATAGGAGATAATGCATCACTGTATTTCAATTTAGTAAAATCTGGACCCAGATAATCTATGTGATGGATTTGAAAGATTGAAATACAATGTGGATGACTCATCTCGGATTGATAGTTAAATCTTAAGTCATCCTTGAGCATTCAGGATTAAAGGGATAAATTATATGGTAACCATAGTCCAGAATTCGTGAATTTTGCTTTGTGATCATTCGATCTATCCGAATGTCGGATACCATTGCTAAATGGTCACTTTGATTGGTATAAAAATTTATTTTTATGCTACCGACTTAGGTTCAAACCTTTGGGGTCACACTCAAAAGAAGTTTCTGACTGATCAGATGGTTGATCAATGATTGAGAATCATTCAAGGATATAATCATCAATATGATTGATGGTTAATCTTATATAAAAGTTGTAATAAATTAATTCACTAAGGATTAATGAATTATAGGAGGATTAATTAGTAATTAGATTGTTGATTAGCTTAATTTGATTAAGCATTGAGATTTGGATCAAGTCTAATTGAATTGGATTTAATTAGGTTTGATCCGATTAGGTTATGAGATAGCCTAATCATTAAGGGTGTTTGATTTCTGATTTGATCAGGACTTGAGCTCAATTAATTTTTAATTAGATTAAGATTTAATTGAGTTAATTATTTTTTTAATTTGATTAGGTTTAGTTGGCTTATTGGGTCTAACCAAATTTGATTTGGACAAGACCAAATTGGATTAAGTTGAAATTCAAATCAGTTTGAATTTTAAACCAAGCGTCAACCACCTTTTCTCCACACCAATTAATTCTTCATGCAAATTTTGAATTTGTGTGAAGGTTTCTCACACCAAACTATTCTCTTTGTCACCCACTTTTGATAGGGTTTGGGTGGTATTAATTGAAATTCAAAAGGATTTGAATTTGAAACCCTAATCCATATCTTAATCCTCTCAAGCTGGCCCCTTGTGAAGGGATTCTCTTTGTACGACAAAAAAAAAGCTTTCTCCCAATTTTTTCACATGCCAAATACCTTTGTTCAGCCCTCTATTGATAAGGATAAGAATGGTTTAATTTGAATTCTAAAGTGTTTTGAATTTGAATGAAAACTAATCTTTATCCTTATCAACCACTTCATGCATCTAACCTTTAAGAGTCCTCTAATTTTGTGCGACAAAATTTGGAGATGCTTTTATCATGAGAAAAAGTTTCTCATAGAGGGGGGCGTGTATCGAGAGTTGGGGGGTCTTCTGTGCATGAAAAATAGAGGAAATCGATTCCTCTTGGGCGTGAGATTGTGGGTTCCCTAGGTTTCAACTCTAGGGTTTTGGGAAGAGAGAAAATCAAGAGAAGAGAGTCTGCTCTTAGCCTTTCTTCTTCCACACCACATCCTCCTTGGTATCCTTCTCATTCTTGAAGTCTGAGAGATCTGAAGGAGTACATCAGCCATCAAAGAAGGTCTTCGCACGATCTAGCACTCCCGGAGAGGCCGAACACATTGAAACTTTGAGTGGACATCCCGTAGAGGTTGGACAACCTGTGCAGCTACAAGTGATCAGGATGAACCCTTTACTATGGTTTCTCAGCAGTGGCGATCGTCGATCCATTCTCAGGTATCGATTTTTGAACTCAGATAGAAGTAGATTTGATCTACTACATACATCCGTGTATGTAGATTTTTATTTCAGATTTTATATATGTAATATATCATGTCATAGATCCTAGAGTAGGTTGATTTAATAATTAGATCATATGCATGTTTGATTAATATGATTAATCTAGCTATGATTTGCCGTAATTTATTTTGAAAAATTTGAAATACATGTATGAAATTGTCTATGGTTTTCTTCACTTGGAGTGCACCGAACCACTATAAATCTTTTGTATTTGTGTGGTGTGCTTATGTTTACTTACTTTATATACTTGTTTAGCTTGTTATTTTATTTCTACTTCTATTCATTATATTTACTATACATTCACTGTATTTTACTTAGTTGTTTTGAAAAATAGCACATACTTACTCTAAGATTTTGAAAACCCAATTTATCCCTCTTCTTGGGTTGTCTAACTGGGCAACATTATGGATTAGGTGGCAGCTTTGGAGCAGCAGAGTAGGAGTATAGAGCCAGTAGATCTATCAGACCTAGCATAGGAGGTTGTTAGATTGAGGGGGAGGATTGTGACCGAAGTGGGGCAGAATCAGACTAAGATCAGAGATCTAGGTATAGCTCAGATTTTGGAGTTTTGTCTCTCCCGACCACCATGGGTCATTTTGTGGAGCAATTGGAGACGCTCGCACCAATGGTAGTAGCAGTAGTAGCAGCAGCTCGTGGCTATAGGTGCAGTTCATCCTCTCGCCCCTCATCCTAGCATAGCCACTCTACCCAACCCATCCAACTTAGCCAGCACTCTCACCCCGGTCAGCCTACCCCAAGACCCTTATTTAGATCATATACTAGGTCTGACATAGGATTCTCCACTCAGGCTATTCATCCCTCTAGTACGATTAGGAGCAGGATAGGAGGGGCATCTTCATCTAGGGCCAGCACATCCGCTACCATAGATTTACCTTCAGATGCAGATTAGGTTTAGTCTATGCCTGTTGATGTGATGCTTATCTATGTATTTTTATTTTCTTACTCATGTGTCTTGGTGTACTGTCATTATCATTGTTTTATAAAAAGAATATTCATCTAATTGATGCATATCTGTAAAAACAAATTTATGAAATGAAATAGTTACTTTTATTTCTTCATGATATTGTGTACTAGCATTCATTGTCACTTCTACATTTCACTAGTGACAAAAAGAGGGAGTAGTAAGAGTAGTGGGAGTAATAAAAGTAATAAGCAAAAGTAACAATTGAATAAAATAATAAAAACAATAATAGAATAAAATGATAAAACAATAATTGAATAAATGATAACTTAAAATCATTACAACACACTATCATTGTTGCTCTGATAAAATTATTGTTGCTCTTATACATATATGCTTCGATACATATCTATTTTACTTTGATACAAATCAATACTACTCTAACACATAACCTTTCAGCATTGATACTTAACCTCTTACTTTGATACTTAACTTAAGCTTCCAACATTAACAACACTTGAGCTTCAAAATGATTTTACCTTGATCAAAATGTCACTTTGATACCATTCAAGACTGCAACCATGATCTGATACTTTATAAAATACTTGCTTTGATACTTCATGAAGCACTTTTATGATTGATCTTGAAAATACTTGCCATACTAATCTAATTTTCTTTTTTAAATATAATGCTTTGATACTTTGATGTGCTTATATTAGTTGTATTAAGATTATTTCTTACTTGTACTCAAAGGTTTGTCATTATCAAAAAAGAAAAAGATTATCGACCCAATGATTAATTTTGATGAATACAAAATATTTGATTATATGATGGTATTAGTGGTTTGTTGAAGTGTATATTGGAAAAGTTTCAAAAAGCTAAAAACACTTCAAGAATACCTAGAAAATTACTAAAGTTGGAAGCCAAGAGAGGCAAGTTTTTTATGAGAAACATGATAGTAGAGGCCAAGAGTTGACTCCAAATTTCAAAGAGATGACTTTGGCATGCAAAACTCAAGATGGCACAGAACTACGCATCGATTCTTAGATACTATGAGTTGGCTCTCTTAGTCAAAATAGAAAGCTATATTTTTTAGTCTGATCCTTGAGTTGACTACTAATCAACTTAAAGTCAATCCTTACTTAGTCGAGTCGGCTCTCTTAGACAAGATAAAAAGATATTAAAATGAATCTGAGCCCAAGTTGACCCCAAGCTACCTTGAGTTTACTCGAAGCCAACTTTGAGTCAGCCTCAAGTTGATCCGAATTGATTTGACTGCATCTAGTAGTTCTAATGGCTAGTTTTGCAGAAGTTGCAAAATTATATAAAAGCCTTCCAACAGTTAGTTCTGGGCTTCTAATGGGCAAAAACTTATTTTCGGACCTTCTAAGAGTCTTAAATGCCAACCAAACTCATTGAAGAAGAAAGAGAAAATATAAAACAAAGAGGAAACCCAAGATTCTTAAAAATTTATTTAAGAGAGTGCAATCAATTCTCAACCACTAATCTCTTGAGATTTCAGTGGGTTTCAAGAAGAAAAAAGGTGCATTTATTGCCAAGCTTTCTCTATAATATTTTTGCGTGTTTTATCGATATTTTCTTTTGCTCTTTAGAGGTTTATTTCTTGTGCTCATATTCTCTTGCTTACTCTTTGCTATAATAAGTTTCAATTGGAATTGAAACTTTGGAAAAGATAAATCCAAGCCTTAAATTGGAGTATATTATTGTGAAAGCTTAGGAGTAACTTTGAAAAATGGTTTTGGTTGATTTTCACTAAGAAAATTAACTGTATTTTGATTATGAGCCCAAGAAAATAATTTTGCTATAATCTTAGATAGATTATAGTGAAACTCCTAAGAATATACTTGAGAAGTGGATGTAGGTACTAAGTTTGATGCTGAACCACTATAAAATCTTATGTTTGTCTGTGCCTCTATTACTTTCCTATTGCTTTCATTTGCATCCCTATATATTAGTCATAATTCACTGCTTCCACTGCATCTTCACTTTGTACAATCTAAATTTAGCATATAATTGATTTAATTTTCAAAAAATTCAATTCATCCCTCATCTAGAGTTGTCTATCTGGGCAACACTCAAAAACAACTACATATCTATAAATGAATTCTCAATCCTAAGTTTGATATTTTGAAAACAAACAGCATAATCCCCATATAATTTTCATGTCAAAAAAAAAAATCACCACAAGACATGCATAAACAATAAAAAAAAATGCAACATTTTTTTTTTTTGGAACTCCACTTGCTTTTCCTCTTCAATTAAGTGAAAAGAGGCTTCAATGTAATGGAAATATCTTCAATTTGAAGAAGGTCACCCTTTGAATTTCGATTTAGGGAAGAACATGGCTAAAAATTGCGGTCAAAAGAAATCCTTGATGCCATTTCACAGTGTAGGTGGGTAACGGAGCAAGACGAAATCTGATAGATATGAGTTGAGTATTAATTTTTGAACCACACATAGGCTTCATGAAATCGGGCCTAACCTTAGATAGATAAGCTGTAATTATCCCCAAAAAAATATGGACATGTTTTAATTGTTCATGGTAAATATAGATCCAATTTTATGAGATCCTGAGTGTCATATCTTTGAATTTGGCTACCGTTGGTGCCTTTTTTTTCCCCTTTCAAGGTGTAGCTAGGTTGAGCAATTACATGAGCATACCACCAGCACCTGACTTGAAAACAGGTATGCGTGGCAGTGGAACCTACCACCTTGTGCTTCAAGAACTTTTACAAAGAAGAGGCTGTTATAGCCCAAGCCCAAGCCCAATTGAGAAGACCCAAGCCCATTTAAAAAAAAAAAAACAAAAAACAAGAACAGGGGAACCGGGAAGAAGACTCCCGGTAGGAGTCTTCTTCTTCGATTAAACCACCGTGATCAGGAGTCCTAGGATGATCAGGAGTCCTAGGGCTCTCTATAAAAAGACCTCCCCCTTCCTAAGAGACCCCCCACCGATCTTTTTCCCCTCTTTTCCTCCCTAATTCCTCTGATTGAAGCCGCGGCCCTTGATTCGTTTCCCCTCGATTTCTCATCGGTGGGATCACCAGAGGCCGAGGTAAGCTTTCCTCCTCTTCCTCTCTTCTTTCTCCTTCTTTTCGTGCCTCTGTGCATGACTGCCGGCGATGGGTGTCGCCAGATTTTATCGGAGAAGGGACCCCTATTTGGTCTCTTCTTTTCTTTGGTTTTTTGGCACCGGCGATCACTGTCGACCGCCGGCCTTGCCTCTCCGAACTCGAGAGAGTTGCCCCCCTCTGCCGTTGGTTTTCGTCGTGTCGGCCGTGGCCTGAATGGTCGATCAAGGGAGGGGACCTATTGGTCCCCTATTTCGGCCAGGAAGGAGCCCGAGAGAAAAGAAAAGAAAAGAAAAAGAAAAGAAAAAGAAGAAAAAAGAAGAAAAAGAGAAAAAGAAAAAGAAAAGAGAGAGAGAGAGAGAGAGAGAAAGAGAGAGAGACTTTCTCTCTCTGCTCTCTCTCTTGGATTTTTAGGATTTATGGAATTAATAATAAAAGAAATACAAGAAGACTTTCCATGGATCAATCCAAAAATCCCAGATATTGTCATCTAGTCGATCCATGTGAGGACATTGAATTTTAAAAAAAATTATTTTTTTAATTCGATGAAATTTTGATCAAAAATATGATTATTGACGTATCAGATCTGGAGAAGGATTTTCAAGATTTCTAGGATCTCTAATTTAGATTTTCTTTTGAGGTAAGTAGTGTTTACTTTTATTAAATTTATCTGGTAAATT
>NC_025997.2:52675525-52700525 GCF_000442705.2 Elaeis guineensis
ATTATGTTTTGAAAGAAAAGTACTTTTGAAATGTTATGGTATATCGATTTATGCACATGTTTAGTGAAAGATTATGATATATATTATGGTACTAAGTGTTTTGATATAGATCGAATTTATGCTCTCAGCCTAACTATGTTTCAGTGGGCCTCGCCAATGGGGATTATACGTTGGTACTTTATGGACCCTGCCAGTGGGGGTTGTGCGCTGGTATTTGTGGACCCTGCCAGTGGGGGTTGTGCGCTGGTATTTCTGGACCCTGCCAGTGGGGGTTGTGCGCTGGTATTCTGTGGATCCCGCCAATGGGGGTTAAACGTTGGTCATAGTCGAGGCTGTTTAGTTATGAGTGTTTTGAATCGAATCGGATTTATGATTATATTATATGTGAATATTTGAAAATATTGGATTTGCATTAAATCAGCATGAAATATATTTTTATGTTTAATTACAACATTATTCTTGAAAATTATATAATATCTGAATATCTGGTAGAGATATTTGTTACTTACTGGGCTGTCTAGCTCATTACTTTTCTTTCTATTTTTCAGATTCAGATAATTAATTTCGAGCGTGGGAAGAAATATTGGGACAGAGCTTTTAGAGGCGAGATTTAGCATTGTCAACTTCATTGAACTTAGATTTATTATTTTATTTTTAGTAAAATTTTATTAGATGTAAGACATTTGATTTAATTACTTGAATTATAGTTGAATAATAATTATTTAAATTTATTTTGCTGCGATGCATTGATATCGTGATGAGATGCCTTGCATGCTTATGGAGAGAGTTCTTCATGAGTATGCGGCGGTTGCCGCGACCCTCGATTCACAATCTCGGATCGGGGGCGTGACAATATTTATACATACATATGTGTGTGTGTGCGCGTGTGTATAGATTTATATACATACATACATATATAGATACATTTGTATACACACACAGTCACATATGTATATGCATATTTGTGTGTGTGTCTGTCCATATATATATATATAGATATGTATATACATATATATATATATATATATATATATATATATATAAATTTTTGTGTATATATATACATATATACTTATCTATAAATACATATATAGATATATATATACCAATATATACATATATGTGTATATATATATATTTGTATATATATATATATCTATATATACATATATACATATATGTGTATGTATACACACACGCATATATATATATATATATATACATATATATATATATATTGTTGGTGCAGAATTCCACCGATATCGGAGAAGTTGGAGTCGAGTAAATCACGGCCGTCGTCGGGACCTACAAGGGAAGTCTAAACCGGAGTTAGGGATGCTTCGGCAAGACCCTCCGATGCTCTAGTCAGTACTCTGCTTCAATAGAAATGAAGCACTCGAATGGGATTTTAGCAGAGTTTTGAGATAGAGTTTAGAGCTTAGAGGAGAACGTATTTGGGAGGGTCTCTTTTATAGATGGGGGAGCGTATCCGCTTGACAGCGACGTCCGTAGCTGCCTGGTAGTGGGCCGTTCAGGGCCACGTGGAGTTTGTTATGGAGAGTGGAGTGATGTCTGTTGTCGCGACTTGCTAGAGAGTGGTGGGGCCATGTGAAATCTATTACAGAGAGTGGAGTGGTGTCCGTTATCGTGACTTGCCAGAGAATGGTTGGGCCACGTGGAGTTTGTTACAGAGGGCGGAGTGGGGTAGTGTCCGTTGTCATGACTTACCAGAGAGTTCGAGCTGGATGGCTGAAGCTCAGCTGAGACGTATGATAGAGTGGAATGGCTCTCTGTCTCAGCAATCTAAGAGAAGCTCGGATATTTTCGAGATTGCTGACGAGTTTACTGTTGTTGGGTGCCTTGAGCACTGATGCTGCAGGTGAAAGTCATCTACTATAGAAGCTCGGACGGGAACTTCCTGTTGGAGAAATCCGACAGGAGTTCGATTGCTAGAGAAGTCCGTCTGGAATTTGTTTGATGTAGAAGCTCGTCTGAAGACTGTCCACTGGAGAGGTCTGATTTCATGAGGAATCCAGCAGAAGGTCGATCGATAGTGGAGTTCGAAAGGCGTTGTGAAAGTTCGTCCACTGGAGGAGTCTTGAATTTAATTCTATTGTAGAAGTTCAGATGCAATCTGGTTCTGGTAGGAGTCTGAAAGGAGGTCGCTTACTGTAGAAGCTTGGACGAAGATCGGTTGCCGTGAAAGCTCGGATGGAGACTTCTTATTGTAGAAGCTCGGATGAAATCCACTTGCAATAGAAGTTCGGAGTAGAGATCCGGCTGGTGGAGCCTATCCATTGTAGAAGTTCATCTAGGATCCATCCACTGTAGAAGTTCGGACGGAGTCTGGCTCTTGTAGGAGCTCGGATAAAATTCGGAAGGCGGTCGACCATCGTAGAAACTTGGATGGAGTTTGGTTACTGTAGAAGTCCTGCTGCTGGAGAAGCTCGGCCATTGACGAAGTTCGAAAGAAGTTCGGAGTAAAAATGATCGTGGCTGGAAGAAGTCTGAAAGAGATTCGGAGAGTAGTCGATCACTGTAGAAAATCGACTGATAGTGAAGTCCAGAGAGCATTTGGAGCAGTCCGATAGACGACTGAAGGAGCTCATTATCGGAGAAGTTCGGATAGTATTATGGAAGCTCGGACAGTCGGAGGAGTTCAGAAAGATGCCGCACAAGGTCGAAAGCTGGAAGAGCCCTGGGAGGGTCGGCCTCTTATGAACTTCGGCTGGGGTTATTTTATACCCAACACCAGTCCCCCTACTTCTGAGTTTGGGTTCCGAATGAAGGAAGTACAGAGAAATTTTTACAACCAAAGTTGCCTCCCTTGATTTTCATATTCGGTTGTTTCCAGATATTTTGGCATTTGGCACGTTGGTGCTGGAGTCTTTTCAAATCGAGGCGACCCGAAAAGATTTTTTCGAAATTTCTACTGGAGCGTTGCTTTAGGTACGGTGCAATAATAATTTTATCAGTTGTCAGCCACCTTCAGCTGCCCGTCATGATGAGTGGGACATGCGGCAGTTGTAGATCGGCCAGAGGAGATCCGCAATTATTATTGCGCCAGACGCCATTGCCTATTTAAATCTGCCCCCCTTCTTCAGGGGTTTCACTTTGCCTGAGAATTCTGTTGGTGCCTTTCTTCTTCTCCGAGAACTTCGTCTTCCTCCAACGTGTCCCTCTCAGTTTTAGGCGCTCTTCGGGTCGGCCCCCATCACCCTTGCTGCCTTCCTGCATCTTTCGGACCAGCTTAGGTTAGCTCTGGAACCCCTCTCTTTCTTGTTCTTCTTTCATTTTTTATCATTCACGTTATGCCCGTTCGGTTTCCCCGCGAGCGCCCTGCTTCTCATTTTTCTCGATTTTTTCAGGATTTTCTAGGGTTTTCGCTTGATTCATAATGTCCTCCAACACTTCCTCCTCTAGCAGTTCTAGGAGTTCATCCGTTCCAGCCCTCCAAAATCTTAGTTCTGTAGATGAACCTCGTCCGGTCTTTGTACCAGACACCATTCCTAGCACTCTGACTTCGGACGAACTCTCGCTGATCAGGATTCAGTATGGGGTTCCTCCGGAGTACGAGTTTGAGCTTCCCGGGCCAACTGACCGGACTAGCGCCCCTCCTCCTGGCCGCTTCTGCTTATATCAAGAAGCTTTCTACATCGGGCTTCGACTTCCACTTCCCCCTTTTGTCGTCGCTCTTTTTTATTTTTTGAATATTTTTCTAGTTTCTGTAGCACTGAACTCCTTTAGGTTTCTAATAGGATTTCTTTCCCTCTGTCGTTTAGCTGAAGTTCGGCCAACCCTTTCCTTATTTAGGAATTTCTATACCTTCAAGCGTCACCCTTCGACCAAGGACTGGTGGTACTTCTCCTCCCAGTTTGATAGAAAGGGGTTGCTGAAAGGTGCCCCCTCTTCTATCCACAACTGGAAGGAGAGGTACTTCTATGTTCGATGCCCGATCTTGGAGCTGGGGTTGCCCCCTTGGGGCTCCCTGAGGGACTCCGTCCGTCGGACTTCTAGCCTGGGAAGGGACGACCTTGAAGCCTCCAATAAACTCGAGGCTTATCTAGCTCCTCTCCTCTCCGACCTTCTGAAGGAGCAACTTTTATTTAACGTCAGTCTAAGCCCTCTCAACCTTACCGATATTTTTTTTAATCATTCGTTGCTTTCCCTTTCTTCTTGTTCTTTTCTAAGCTGGGTCGATCTTCCTTCGTTGCAGATATGGACGCAGACGCAACTCGAATGCTAGCCAAGGGTCTCAAGACCCACAAGAGGAAAGGCGTCGCATCCTCGGGGGCGGCGAAGAGGGCTAGGGTAGAAGAGATGAGCTTGATCGTGCTTGTCCAGACGGCCATTGCCATCGACGCCCCCTCCGACATCGAGGCTGCAGTCCCCCGAGCTTCTTTGAGAAGCCCTCCAACCGAGGTTCCTGCTCCAAAGTCTCACCCCGAGGAGGCACCGGGGGTCGAAAGGAGGAGGAGAAAGAAGATGTTGGCCCGCAAGAGCCGCAGCAGCAGGGCTGCCATCGAGGGGGCCGACGGCTCTGAAGAGGATTCGAAGGAGAATTCCTTCAACAATAGAGATTTAATAAAAAGATTGGTCAACGGGTGCATCCTGGCTTCTCGGCGGGCTTGGGCGGCACCTCCTTGGGCTCGTGGCATGGAAAGACACCGTCGTGCTTCACCTTGATCGCCCAGAGCCCACACTTGTGGTGCATCTTCGACCGCGAGTACTTTTCGATCTTGCGGATGAGCTCGAGATTTCGACTCGAAGCCCTCGATTTCCTTGGTGCCATGGAGAGCGAAGGAAGAGAGGAGGGGAAGAAACCCTAGAAATGGAGGAGGGACGGAGGTCGGAGAAGCAAAATCCTTTAAAGGGGACTGGAAGAAGAAGTTAAGAACTTAAAGCAATCCCTGATGATGGCTGGAACCGAGAGTTCGAAGTCGGAAGAAGCCGAGCTTCCTTAGAGCTTTTTTACTTTTTGTTGTTCCATGTATTCTTTTCTTTTCTTGTCATTTTTTTTGGCCTTCAAAGGCTTTAAAACACGCACTTTACTAATGAAATGAAAAGAAAATTTTTCATTACCTTGTCTATTCTTACATTGAGTTGTAGTTTACCAAACTTCTCTTGTCTTTTGTCTTGTTCGATGTCGATGTTGTTTGAAGGTTCCTGGTCATCACTGTGTTGATGCGCCCTTTTTGTTCATGATCGAAGATCTTTTTGTGGCCATTCGAGTTTGACGCTCTCTTCCGATATTCGAGCTTGGGGCCTAAACTTTTTGTTACTTTGAGGAAGTCTATTTTCTCCTGCCAGTGTTGGGTTCCCCCTTAGGGACTGAGGGTTTTTGACAAGAGTCTCCCTCCTCGTTGAGACGAGGTCCCTTGTATCTTGATGTAGTTTATTTTTCCCTTATCTCTGGTGTAGCCTGTCACTTTCTCTTTTTCTCTCTCCTCTTTTTTTTATGTTTGGGTGAGGATTTTTCCTCTACTCCTAACGGGGTTGTAGGGGTGTAGAGGAGCTGTTGAGGGGGCTCTTCCCCTCTCTGGTCTTAAACGATCAGATTTTCGTTTGTGTCAGGATGAGGTTCTCCTCCTGTTTCTGACTCAATCAATTTCAGCTCACGTTAGGATGAAGTTTTTCTCCTGTTCCTAACAGGGCTGTGGGGGCACATAAGGGCCGTTGCAAGGGCCTCTCCCCCCATCTGATCTCTAAATAATCGGGCCTTCGACCTTGCTCATGTTAGGATGAGATTCTCCTCCTGTTCCTATCATGGCTATGGGGGCGCATAAGGGTCGTTGCAAGGGCCTCTCCCCCCATCCGGTCTCTAAATAACCGGACCTTCGACTTTGCTCATGTTAGGACGAGGTTCTCCTCCTGTTCCTAACATGGCTGTGGGGACGCATAAGGGCCGTTGCAAGGGCCTCTCTTCCCATCCGATCTCTAAATAATCGGGCCTTCGATTTTGCTCATGTTAGGATGAGATTCTTCTCCTGTTCCTAACATGGCCGTGGCAGTGCATTAGGGCCGTTGCAAGGACCTCTCCCCCCATCCGATCTTTAAATAATCGGGCCTTCGACTTTGCTCATGTTAGGATGAGGTTCTCCTCCTGTTCCTAATATGGCTATGGGGGCGCATAAGGGCCGTTGCAAGGACCTCTCTTCCCATCCGATCTCTAAATAACTTGGCCTTCGACTTTGCTCATGTTAGGACGAGGTCCTCCTCCTGTTTCTAACATGACTGTGGGGGCGCATTAGGGCCGTTGCAAGGGCCTCTCCCCCCATCTGGTCTCTAAATAACCAGGCCTTCGACCTTGCTCATGTTAGGATGAGGTTCTCTTCTTGTTCCTAACATGACTGCGGGGGTGCATAAGGACCGTTGCAAGGGCCTCTCCCCCCATCCGATCTCTAAATAACTGGGCCTTCATTTGTGTCAGGACGAGGTTCTCCTCTTGTTCCTGACATGCTCAATTTTGATTATCTGAAGGAGCTACTCTCTATCATTATAAGCTCATGCCAAAAGAAAAGATATGCGAATATGAAACTTTTATTTAAGATAAAGTTATCAGTAATATATTCGTAGATTTTTTGAATTCCATGGTCACGGAAGGTCTGCTCCTTCGAGCTCTTTTAGATAGTATGTTTCGGGCCAGACTACCTCCTTGACTTCATACGGGTCTTCCCAGTTTGGGGTGAGTTTTCTTTGATTCTGAGGTTGTGAAATAGCGGCTCACCGAAATACTAAGTCCCCCGCTCTGAAGGCTTTGCTTTTGACCCAGGAGTTGTAGTAGCGGGCTGCTTTCTGCTTGTAGGCTGCCATTTGAACTTGAGCTGTCTCTCACTTTTCTTCTAACAAGTCGAGGTTGGCCTTAAGATTCTGTGAGTTGCACTGCTCGTCGAATGCCACAACTCGTGCCGATGGAAGCTTGAGTTTGATCGGAATTACGACTTCTGTTCCGAAGGCTAAGGCAAAGGGGGTCTCCCCTGTGGGCAGTCTTTGGGTAGTTCGGTACACCCACAACACATGGTAAAGCTCATCTGCCCAAGTTTCCTTTACTTTTTCAAGTCTCGCCTTGATTCCTTGCAATAGAGTCTTGTTAGTAACCTCGGCTTTGCCGTTTGCCTGCGAATGGGCTACTGACGTGAAGTTATGGGAGATGTTTAAGTCCTCACAAAATTTAGCAAACCTTGCTCCAGCAAATTGTCACCCATTATCAGTAATGAGAGTTCTGGGTAAGCCGAACCTACAGACAATTGACTTCCAGATGAAGTCCTGCACTTTAGCTTTTGTGATTTTCGCCAAAGGTTCAGCTTCGACCCACTTGGTGAAGTAGTCAATTGCCACCAGGAGGAACTTTCGCTACCCGGATGCCATGGAAAAAGGTCCGAGGATATCCATCCCCCATTGTGCAAACGGCCATGGGGCACTCAAGGGTGTAAGTTCAGAAGCGGGCTATCTTTGGATATTCGCATATCTCTGACATCGATCACACTTTCTGACATATTCAATGGAGTCGTGGTACATTGTAGGCCAGTAATAACCTTGTCAAAGCAGTTTGCGGGATAAAGATCTGGCTCTCAGGTGACTTCCGCAGACTCCTTTATGTACCTCCCACAAGGCCAAGTCGGCTTCAGAAAGTTGGAGACATTTCAGGAGGGGCAAAAAGTACGACCTCTTGTATAGCTTGCCTTCGTAAAGGATATATCGGGAGGCTTGGTTCCTAAGCTTCCGAGCTTCTTTTGCATCATGAGGAAGAACTCCGTCTTTGAGGTATGCAACTAGCGGGTCAATCCAGCTGGGCTTATGGCTGATCTCCATTATAAGCTGCAGTTTTTTCATACTTGGGCACTTCAGAACTTTGAAGAAGATTTTCTTGGGCAGTTCAGCCAGAGCCAGTATAGCCAACTTGGAGAGAAGGTCGACCCTAGTATTTTCTGCTCTTGGAATCTGCTTGATGTCAAAGCTGCCAAAGGCAGGGATGATCTCTTTTACCTTTTTGAGATACTTGGCCATACTGTCCTCTCGAGCTTCATAGTTTTCACTGACTTGTCCCACCACCAATTGGGAGTCACTGTAGACTTGGAGCTGATCTACTTCTAACTCTTTGGCGATCCTCAGTCCTACAATCAGAGCTTCATATTCTACTCCATTATTTATTATAGGAAATTCAAAGCGCAGCGCGTACTCCACGATAATTTCTTTTGGATTGATCAAGATCAGGCCCACGCCCGTGCCTGACATGTTGGAGGAACCATCCACGTAGAGGGTCCAAAAACGATCAGGGAGATCTGTTTTTTCTTCAGGGGAGTTCGGTTGGAGCCCTGGGTTGTCAGTTTCACCTTGCTCAAGTTCGACTTCTTCTGAGATAGTGCATTCCACTATGAAGTCTGCTAATATCTGAGTTTTTATCGCCGGTCGAGATTGATAGTTGATGTCGAATTTCATGAGCTTGACTGCCCATTTCGTTATCCTTCCGGAAGCATCTGCTTGATGCAGAACTACCTTAATCGGCTGGTCGGTGAGCAGTGTTATGGTGTGCCCTTGAAATAAGGTCGGAGCCTTCGAGCTGCAATCAACCAGGCATAAGTTAGTTTCTCTAACTTAGTATACCTGATTTCGGCATCTCTCAATACTCGACTTATGTAGTAGATTGGTCGTTGAATTTTTGCTTCTTCCTTAACCAGAATTGCTGCGAGAGCCACAGGAGAGACAGCCAGGTATAGGAACAACTCCTCTCCAGGTTTGGGCTTTACCAATAGCAGAGGTGAGTTGAGGTAGTTCTTCAATTCTTCAAATACTTGCTGACATTCAGTGGTCCAACAGAAGTTCTTCGGCTGCTTGAGAGTCTGAAAGAAAGGTAGGCATCGTTCGACCGACCTAGAGACGAAGCGGTTCAGAGCTGCTACTCTCCCAGTGAGGCATTGGACTTCCTTTATTGACTTTGGGATGGTCATTTCCTGGATAGCATGAATCTTTTCTGGATTTGCTTCGATCCCGCATCCCGATACCATAAAGCCCAAGAATTTCCCTGAGGTTACTCCAAAAGCGCACTTGGCTGGGTTCAGCTTCATCTTATATTTTCGGAGGGTGCTGAAGGTCTCCTCAAGGTCAGCGACATGGTTCATTGAGGATTTACTTTTTACAAGAATGTCATCCACGTAGACCTCCATGTTGCGGCTGATCTGCTCTTTGAAGATCTTGTTCACCAGCCATTGATAGGTCGCCCCTATATTTTTGAGGCCAAAAAGCATGACCCTGTAACAATAAAGACCACGGTTAGTAATAAAAGCAGTTTTTTCTTCGTCCTCTAGTACCATCCTAGTTTGATTGTAGCCGAAAAATGCATCCATGAAAGTGAGAAGCTCGTGGCCCGAGGTTGTGTCCACTAATTAGTCAATTCTGGGCAAAGGGTAACTGTCCTTCGGGCAGGTTTTGTTTAGCTTTTTGAAGTCTATACACATCCTCCACTTACCATTCACCTTCTTGACGAGAACCACATTGGAGACCCAGTTTGGATAGTTGACTTCTCTGATGAACCCGGCTTTCAGGAGTTTATCAACTTTCTCAACTATTGCTTTCTGCCTTTCTGGTGCATGACCTCGAATTTTTTCCTTCATCGGTCGATGTTTGGGATCAATAGCTAGACAGTGTTTCATGACTTCCGCATCAATCCCCGGTATGTCCGTCGGAACCCAAGCGAAAACATCCGTATTCTTTTGTAGAAAATTGATGAGCTGTGTCCGTACCTCTTCTCCCAGGTTGGAGTCGATCTTCACCACATGCTCCTCATTCCCATCGTTCAAAGGAATTGAGACAAGATCTTCAATCGGCTCACCCCATTCTTCAGCAAGATCATCACGGGTGTCTAATCTATCAACCGGATAGGGGTCAGACTGACCGTTTCTTTGTAGGGCTATGCTATAGCAGTGTCTTGCCAGGACTTGATCTCCTCTGACCTCTCCGACACCTTGGCTGGTAGGAAATTTCAATTTCAAATAGTAGGTCGACACCATAGCTTGGAGGGCATTGAGGCCAGGTCGGCCGAGTATTGCATTGTCAGTCGAGTAGTAGGCAGACAGCACCGTTACTACCAGAAAATCCACTTGCACTCTGGATTGTTTCGGGTACCGACCTGCAACTATGATCAAAGTTATTACTCCTTCCACTAGCACAGCATCACCAATGAACCCTACCAACGAGGAGCTTATCGGCCCTAATCGACCATCTGGAATGGATATTTTTGAGAATGCATCGTAAAATAAAATATCGACAGAGCTTCCACTATCAACAAGAATGTAGCGTACATCATAGTCAGCAATATTTAAAGAAACTACAACTGCATCATTATGGGGGAATTGAATCTCCTTGGCATCTTCTTCAGTAAAGGTTATAGATTCTTTAGTCCTCTACTGCTTGGGCGGTTCGGCCGATCCACTGGCTGCTCCCCGTCGGAGTCCTCCAGAGATGGTGTTGATGATCCTGATTGGAGGTCAGTCTCCAAACTATTCTTCCCTTCTTGATGGCTCTGGTTGTGGTAGGGCCCTCGGTCGATCTTCCCTACCCTCAAGCCGGCGTCAGATGAATCTGTCGAGCTGACCTCATCTGATGAGCTCCTCGATCTCGTCTCAGAGCTGAATACACTCCTCTGTGTCGTGGCCGTGGTCACGATGATAGAGGTAGAACTTGTTAGGGTTGCGCTTCTCGGGGTGTGTGTGCATCCTTTCCGACCTTGGCAGCTGCTCTCTGACCTCCATCAGCACTTGGACTTTTGGAGCATTGAGAGGGGCGTAGCTGTGGAATCTTCCTGGGGGAGAGCTCCACCAAACTCTACGGTCTGAGCTCCTCTGCCTATGAGCCCGACGAGGAGTCCAGACATGCTTGTGTCCAGGGAGAGTTCGAGAATGTGGCCGAGCTTCACTCGATCCTTTTTCAGCTGCGGGCTTGCTAGAGTCACCCACCTGTCGCTCCTTCACGGTCTCCTCGTCCTTTAGCTTGAAGGCTTTCTCTGCTCGGACATATCCTTCGGCCCGAGCCAGTAAATCAGCGAAGTCCCTGGGATACTTCTTTTTCAGGAAAAATAGAAGATCATTCTTTTGAAGACTGCTCTTCAGGGTGGCCATTGCAACTGATTGGTCCAAGTTTCGGACCTCCAATGAGGCGGCGTTAAAACGGTTGATGTAAGTTTGGATGGATTCTTCCTCCTTTTGCTTGATGTTGATGAGGGACTCTGAACCTCTCCAGAGACGTCGGCTGCTGACGAAATGAGCAGTAAACTGGTGGCTCATCTGATCAAAGGAGAAGATAGTACCCAGCTTCAGTGTCGAGTACCAATTTCTTGCTGCTCTCTTTAAGGTAGATGGGAAAGCTCGGTATAGGATGGCGTCTGGCACGCCATGGAGCAGCATCATTGTCCGGAAGGCCTCCAGGTGGTCAACCGGATTTGAGGTTCCGTCGTAGCTCTCAAATTGAGGGAGCTTGAAGTTCGACAGGATTGGTTCCTGCATAATCATTTGAGAGAAAGGAGGGTCAGTACAGATATCCTCACCATAAGCAGGGGGAGCATGGCAGAGCTCTTCGATCCATCGGTTCATCTCCTGGAACCTTTGATCCAGGAGATCCTCTTGACTGCGAGTCTTAAGGGTCTTCTAACAGAACGGAGGTAGGGACTCTCCAGGGGTGGAATCATGATCGGACAGAGGGCTCTCCACCCTCTGCTTCCCCTTTCCAAGGAAGATAGGGCGACTGGCCCAAGTGGGTCGCTCGTTCGTTAGATTCTGGAACTTCGACGATGCTCTTTCCAACCGCATAGATGCCTGCGGCTGCTGCGGCTGCTACTGCATGGCCTGCACTACTTCGATGAGGCTCCTGATCTGCGGAACCAGCAGGTCGAACTGCTCCATGCCGACTGTCATTGTTGAAGGAGGAGGAGCCTAGAAAACTAGAGACGAGACTGGAGCTTGCGGATCTCGCTGAGATCTGGCCACGAAAGCCGTAGATCGCCTGGTGGATGGTTTTCGGGGAGGCATCAGGTGGGGATCTGGCAGGAGAAGAAGAGAAGATGTCGAAGAAGATGATCGGAGATAGTCCTGCTGAGTACTCTTATAGGAATAAGGGTCCTACGAAGACACAGTCCTTCCTCTAATGCCAATTCTGTTAGTGCAGAATTCCACCGACATCGGAGAAGCTGGAGTCGAGGGGATCGCGGCCGCCGTCGGGACTTGCAAGGGAAGTCTAATCCAGAGTTGGGGGTGCTCCGGCAAGATCCTCTGATGCTCAAGTCAGTACTCTGCTTCAACAGAAATGGAGCACTCGAATGGGATTTTAGCAGAGTTTTGAGATAGAGTTTAGAGCTTAGAGGAGAACGTATCTGGGAGGGACTCTTTTATAGATGGGGGAGCGTAACTGCTTGACAGCAACGTCTGTAACTGTCTGGTAGTGGGCTATTCAGGACCACGTGGAGTTTGTTAAGGAGAGTGGAGTGGTGTCCATTATCGTGACTTGCCAGAGAGTGGTGGGGCCACGTGGAATCTGTTACAGAGAGTGGAGTAGTGTCCGTTGTCGTGACTTGTCAGAGAATGGTAGGGCCATGTGGAGTTTGTTATGGAGGGCGGAGTGGGGTAGTGTCCGTTGTCGCGACTTGCCAGAGAGTTCGGGCTGGACGGCTGACGCTCGGCTGGGATGTATGATAGAGCGGAATGGCTCTCTGTCTCAGCAATCTAAGAGAAGCTCGGATATTTTTGAGGTTGCTGACGAGTCTACTATTGTCGGGTGCCTTGAGTGCTGATGCTGTAGGTGGAAGTCGTCTGCTGCAGAAGCTCAGATGGGGATCTCCTGTTGGAGAAGTTTGGCAGGAGTCCGATTGCTAGAGAAGTCTACCTGAAATTTGTCTGATGTAGAAGCTCGTCTGAAGACTGTCCACTGGAGAGGTCCGGTTTCACGAGAAATTCAGCAGAAGGTCGACTGATAGTGGAGTTCGAAAGGCATTGTGATAGTTTGTCCGTCGGAGGAGTCTTGAATTCAATTCTATTGTAGAAGTTTGGATGGTGTTCGATTCTTATAGGAGTACGGAAGGAGGCCGCTTACTGTAGAAGCTTGGATGAAGATCGGTTGCCGTGAAAACTCAGATGAAGACTTCTTATTGTAGAAGCTCGGATGAAATCCGCTTGCAATAGAAGTTCAGAGTAGAGATCCGGCTGGTGG
The DNA here is from genome assembly GCF_000442705.2 of Elaeis guineensis. Lineage (NCBI taxonomy): Eukaryota > Viridiplantae > Streptophyta > Magnoliopsida > Arecales > Arecaceae > Elaeis > Elaeis guineensis. The sequence continues at coordinate 52,688,720 of NC_025997.2, forward strand.
AGCCCGTCTATTGTAGAAGTTCGTCTAGGATCCATCTGCTGTAGAAGTTCGGACGGAGTCCGGCTCTTGTAGGAGCTCGGATGAAATTCGAAAGGTGGACGACTACCGTAGAAACTTGGATGGAGTTTGGTGACTGTAGAAGTTCTATTGCTGGAGAAGCTCGGCTATTGATGAAGTCTGGAAGAAGTTCGGAGTAAAATCGATCGTGGCTGGAAGAAGTCTAGAAGAGATTCGGAGAGTAATCGATCACTGCAGAAAATCGGCTGATAGTGAAGCCCAGAGAGCATTTGGAGTAGTCTGGTAGATTGCTGAAGGAGTTCATTATCAGAGAAGTCCAGATAGTATTATGAAAGCTCGGACAGCCGGGGGAGTTCAGAAAGACGCCGCACAAGGTCGGAAGCTGGAAGAGTCCTGGGAGGGACGGCCTCTTACGAATTTCGACTGGGGTTATTTTATACCCAATATATATATTTAATTTATATATATATATATATATAGACATACATATATATACATATACAGATATACATATATATATATATACATACATATATATATATATATATACATATACATATACATATATACAAATATATAAATACATATGTGTGCGTATATATATGTATATATATATATATATACACACACACACACACAAGTGTATATGTATGTATGTATGTATGTATATATATATATATATATATATATATATATATATATATATATATATATATATATATATATGTTGGTGCAAAAATCCGCTTACGTCGGAGAAGCTGGAGTCGAAGGAGTCACGATCGCCGTCGGGACCTGCAAAAGAAGTCTAAACTGGAGGTGGGGTTGCTCTAGCAAGACCCTCCGAGACTCAAGTCAGTTCTCTGCCTCAACAAGAATGGAGTGCTCGAATAAAAATTTTAGTAGAGTTTTGGGATAGAAAATAAAGTTTAGAAAATAATGTATCTCGGGTCCCCCCTTTTATAGGCGGAGGGGGCAACAAACTGATAGCGATGTCTGTAACCGTCTGACAGTGGGCCGTCCAGAGTCAGGAGGAGTTTGTTGCGGGGAGTAGTGGAGTGGACCCGTGGCTATCACCGGGGTGTGCCACGTGGTGTCTACCACGTGGAGCAGAGCGGCGTCCGTTGTCGCGACTTGCCAGAGAATGAAAGAATCGCACGGTATCCGTTGCAGAAAGTGGAGCAGGATCGTGGCCATTATTATGGCCTGCCAGGGAGTGATGGAGCCGTGTGGAATTCATCGTAGGAGGTGGAGCAGAGTCGTGGCTGTTGCTGCAGCCTGCCAGGGGGTCTAGGTCTATCGGTCGGAGTTCGGCTGAGGTGTCTGGTGGAGAGAGGTGGCTAGCCACCCGTCTGAGAAGAGCTTGGAGTCCGACTCTCGCAGGAGCCCGGATGGAGTCTTCTTTCAATTGAAGTCAGGGATGAAGTCTGGCTCCCACAGGAGTCCGGACGGAGTCTTCCTGTAGCTGAGGCTGGAGACGAAGTCTGGCTCCCGTAGGAGCTCAGACGAAGTCTACCAGCAATTAGAGTCAGGGACGAAGTCCGACTGCCGTAGGAGTCTGGACGAGGTTTACCTGCAGTTGGAGTCGTGGGCGGAGTCCGGCTCCTGCAGAAGCCCGGGCGGAGTCTGCAGGTGAAGTCGTGGGCGAGGTCTGGCTCCCGGAGTCTGGACAAAGTCTGCCTGCAATTGGAGTCAGGGGTGAGGTCTGGCTCTCGTAGGAGTCCGGACGAAGTTTACCAGCAATTAGAGTCAGGACGAAGTCCGGCTCCCGCAGGAGTCCGGACGAGGTTTACCTGCAGCTGGAGTCGTGGGCGGAGTTCGGCTCCCGTAGGAGCTCGGGCGGAGTCTGCAGGTGAAGTCGTGGGCGAGGTCCAGCTCCTGTAGGAGTCTGGACAAAGTCTGCCTGCAATTGGAGTCGGGGGCGAGGTCCGGCTCCCGTAGGAGTCTGGACGAAGTTTACCTGCAATATGAGTCAGGGATGAAGTTCGGCTCCCGTAGGAGTCCGGACGAAGTTTACCTGCAGCTGGAGTCGTGGGCGGAGTCTGGCTCCCGTAGGAGCCCGGGTGGAGTCTGCAGGTGAAGTCATGGGCGAGGTCCAACTCCCGTAGGAGTCCGGACGAAGTTTACCTGCAATTAGAGTCAGGACGAAGTCCGGCTCCCGCAGGAGTCCGGACGAGGTTTACCTACAGCTGGAGTCATGGGCAGAGTCTGGCTCCCGTAGGAGCCCGGGCGGAGTCTATAGGTGAAGTCATGGGCGAGGTCCAGCTCCTGTAGGAGTCCGAACAAAGTCTGCCTGCAATTGGAGTCAGGGATGAAGTCTGGCTCCCGTAGGAGTCCGGATGAAGTTTACCTACAGCTGGAGTCATGGGTGGAGTCCGGCTCCCGTAGGAGCCCGTGCGGAGTCTGCAGGTGAAGTCATGGGTGAGGTCTGGCTCCCGTAGGAGTCCGGACAAAGTCTACCTACAGCTGGAGTTGTGGGCGGAGTCCGGCTCACGTAGGAGCTTGGGCGGAGTTTGCAGGCGAAGTCGTGGGCGAGGTCCGGCTCCCGTAGGAGTCCAGACAAAGTCTGCCTGCAATTGGAATTGGGGGCGAGGTCCGGCTCCCGTAGGAGTTCGGATGAAGTTTACCTGCAATTAGAGTCAGGGACGAAGTCCGGCTCCCGTAGGAGTCCGGATGAAGTTTACCTGCAGCTGGAGTCATGGGCGGAGTCCGTCTCCCGTAGGAGCCCGAGCGGAGTCTGCAGGTGAAGTCGTGGGCGTGGTCTGGCTCCCGTAGGAGTCCGGACAAAGTCTGCCTGCAGCTGGAGTTGTAGGTGGAGTCCGGCTCCCATAAGAGCCCGGGCGGAGTCTGCAGGCGAAGTCGTGGGCGAGATCCGGCTCCTGTAGGAGTCCGGACAAAGTCTGCCTGCAATTGGAGTCGGGGATGAAGTCCGGCTCCCGTAGGAGTTCGGACGAAGTTTACCTGTAGCTGGAGTCATGGGCGGAGTTCGGCTCCCGTAGGAGCCCGGGCGGAGTCTGCAGGTGAAGTCGTGGCGAGGTTCGGCTCCCATAGGAGTCTGGACAAAGTCTGCCTGCAGCTGGAGTTGTGGGCGGAGTCTGACTCCCGTAGGAGCCCGGGCGGAGTCTGCAGGCGAAGTCGTGGGCGAGGTCCGGCTCCCGTAGGAGTTCGGACAAAGTCTGCCTGCAATTGGAATCAGGGGCGAGGTCCGGCTCCCATAGGAGTCCGGACGAAGTTTACCTGCAATCAGAGTCAGGGATGAAGTCTGGCTCCCGTAGGAGTCCGGACGAAGTTTACCTGCAGCTGGAGTCATGGGCGGAGTCCGGCTCCCGTAGGAGCCCGGACGGAGTCTGCAGGTGAAGTCGTGGGCGAGGTCCGGCTCCTGTAGGAGTCCGGACAAAGTCTACCTACAGCTGGAGTTGTGGGTGGAGTCCGGCTCCCGTAGGAGCCCAGGCGGAGTCTGCAGGCGAAGTCGTGGCGAGGTCCGACTCCCGTAGGAGTCCGGACAAAGTCTGCTTGCAATTGGAATCGGGGGTGAGGTTCGGCTCCCGTAGGAGTCCAGACGTCGTGAAGAATCTGGTCGACGCTGGCGGGGTCCTGCCCGTCGGCAAAACTTGGGAGTGTGGCGGAGGCTCGGATGCCCGGGAGGTTTGAAGAGATGTTGCCGGAGGTCGAAAGTCAGTTGGATCCCCGGAGGGTCACTCCCATCATGAACTTCAGCAGGGGGTATTTATAACCCAACACCAGTTCCCCTACTTTCGAGTTCGAATTTCGAATGAAGGAAGTGCAGAGAAATTTTCACAGCCGAAGTTATCGCCTTGAATCCTGTGCACGATCGCCCCCAGATATTTTGGCATTAAATGTGCGCATGCTGGAGTCTTTTCGAATTGGGGCGATTCGAAGGGACCCTTTGGAATTTTCGCTGGTATGTTGGCCCAGACACGGTGCAGTAATGGCTCCGTCAGCTGTCAGCCGCTTTTAGTCGCCTGCCGAGGCGAGTGGGACACGTGTCGAGCGTGGGTCGGCCTGGGGGATTCGTGATCATTATGGCATCGGATCCCAGGGTCTATTTAAACCCACCTTTTCGTCTGAAAGTTCTATTGGTATCCGCCTTTCCTTCGAGAGCCCTGACCCTCCTTGGCGTCTTCTTTGGCCCTAGGCGTCTTTCGAGTCGTCCCTGTCCTCACCCCTCTGCATCCTTCAGGGCGGTCGAGGTTAGTCCCAGAACCTTCATTTTTGTTCTTGCCATTTAGGGGCCTTTTCTCCTCCATTTTCTTCTGTCACATTCCTCTAATTTGGTCTCCCACGACCTCTCGTCCTTTATCCCGCCTGATTTCTCCGGGATCTTTAGGGTCTTCGTTTGAAGTCATTCGAAATATCTTCTGGCACCTCCGCCTCTAGCGGTTCCGGGAGTTCTTCCGCCTCAGGCCCCCAGGAGCCCCACTCTGTAGACGAACCCACTTCTGGGATCGGACTTCGCCCGATTTTTGCGCCGGGTGCCATTCCCTGCTCCCTGACTCCGGATGAACTCCTACTGATAACGGTTCAGTATGGAGTTCCTCCGGAGTATGACCTGGAGCTTCCTGGTCCCTCCGACCGGGCTAGCACCCCTCCACCTGGTCGTTTCTGCCTGTATCAGGAGGCGTTCTGTGCCAGACTCTGGCTTCCGCTTTCGCCCTTTGTCGTCGTCCTTTTTCGCTTCTTAGATATCTCTTTAGCTTCAGTTGCTCCGAATTCTTTTAGGTTTTTGATAGGGTTCCTCTCCCTTTGCCACGTAGTCGAGGTTCAGCCATCCCTCTCTTTGTTTAGGCATTTTTACACCTTCAAGCGTCACCCTTCGGTGAAGGACTGGTGGTATTTCTCCCTCCAGTTTGGCAAGAAGGGGTTGTTGAAAGGCGCTCCCTCTTCAATCCACAACTGGAAGGGAAAATATCTCTTCGTCCACTGCCCAACTTTGAGGCTGGGCCTGCCCCCTTGGGGCTCTCTGAGGGACTCTGTCCGTCGGGCTCCCAGTCTGGGGGAGGACGACCTTCAGGCCCCCCGAAAGCTTCTTGACTATTCCGCTCCTTCCCTTCCCAACCTTCTGAGGGAGCAATTTTTGTTTAACATCGGCCTGAGCCCCCAGGATCCTGCGAGTATTCCATCTTTTCTTTCCTCTTCTTTTCTTCCGTCCTTCTTCTTTCTCTCTTTTTTTCTTCTCTCTCTTTTCTTTTCTTCTTTTTTTTTTTTTGCATGTCACTTCTTCCTTCTTTACCCCATTACTGATTTTCAATTTTTTTTTTCTTTTCAGGAATGGATGCCGAAGCGGCACGGATGCTCGCCAGGGGCCTCAAGGCCCATAAAAGAAAAGGTGCCGCGGCTTCCGGATCAGCAAAGAAGGTCAGAGTGGAGGAGACGAGCTCGACCGTGCCCGTCCAGGCTGCTCCCACGGTCGACGTTCCTTCGGACTCCGAGCCACCGGCCCCCCGGGCCTCTTCAAGGAGTCCGCCGATCGGGGCTCCCATTTTGGGGGTCCGTTCCATGGAGGCACCCGGAGTCGAGAGGGGGAGGAGAAGGAAGTCGGTGGCCCGCAGGGTGAGTAGCCGTCGAGCCATCGTTGAAGAGTCCCTTGGTTCCGAAGAAGAGCCGGAGAACCCCTTCAATGATAAGGACTTGATCAAGTGGTTGATCGACGGCTGCATTCTGCCTGAAGTCGTCGAGAGGATTGACCACGCTGATCCTGAGCAGCGGGTTTGAGACCCCTAGGGTCCTTTCTCGAGGTAAACAAGTCTTCATTTAATTGGCTTTCCGAGCCTTTTCTGATCCCCTAGCCGCCCTTGCAGATTGGGCACCAGCTCCTTGCCAACATTGAGGCGACGAACCGGGCGAGGAGGGATGCCATCCAGGCGGAGGAGCATCGCCGGGCCGAAGTCACCCGCCTCAAAGAAAAGGCTGCTGAAGTAGTTGCCCTCCAAGAGGCCCTGGAGAAAGAAAAGCAGGCCCGGGAGGAAGAGAAGCAGACCTTAGAGGAGACGGTGAGAAAGGCGGAGGTCGAGGTCGCCAATTTGGCGGAGTAGATTTCGGTCCTAGTCTCGGAGGCCAGGGGTCTTGCGGTGGAGGAGTTCAAGGCCTCCACGGAGATGAGGGACTTAAACGTCCGATTCGGCCAAGAAGCATTCATCAAGGGGTTCGAGCTCTGCCAGGAGAAGGTGACCAAAAAATTTCCTGAGCTCGATCTCAGCTTCTTGGGTGAGGAGTCTGAAGATGAGGCCGGCCCCTCTCCTGCTGCTGCTGCTGCCGCAGCCCCCTTTCCAGGGACACCGAGCTCCCCAACTCCTACCGTCGAGGTCTGAGACCTCCGACCTTGTATTTTTTTTTTACTGCAACTTTCTTTTTTCTTTTGTCTTTAAGAAACATTCTATCAACAAAGTTGAATTTCTCATCGTGGATGGCTTCTTCCTTCTTCCTTTCTCCTTTTTATTTTTCTTTCTGTAATGAGACGCGCCTTGACGCTTTGGTCTCCCGATGGCAGTGTCCTGCCGAAGCACTTCCCCTACCCCAGGGAATTTCACTGAAGTCCATGATCCAGTGGCTGAAGAAAGAGGTTCTTCGTTTGACAAAGAGGTCGAAGAAGATGGAAGGCGAGCTCCGCAGGTTGAGGGAGGGTCACTCTGAAGCCACCGTGGAGGCCACCCACTTTCAGAATCTCCATGTGAAGGGGATCATGGAGTACAGTCGGAGGAAGGCGAACTTCGCAAAGGAGCTTGAGGAACACAAGAAGCACGCCAGCGATCGAATTTGGACTCAAGCTGTCAAGATCAGTTCTCTCAGGGTGGAACTGTCAGCTGCGCAGGAGAGGATTGGCCAGCTGGAGGGAAGTTCGTCCCGGCTCTTGGCTCGGGCTGACGGCGATCGGGAGTGGTCGAAGAAGGTCTCTGACCTTCAGTGGCAGCTTTAGGATGCCGAGGTTAGCTACGATGTGCATCGGGCCGGCTGGCGCAGGTAGGTGGATGAATATAAAGGGAGACTCAGGGTGGCGACCGATGAAGTCGCCCGTCTTCAAGGGCAGCTGGCTGACAGGGCTTAGCTCGCCTCCTCTCGGGATTCCAACGAACTCCAATCCCTAAGAAGAACTGCAGAAGGGCTTTCTGTCACCCTTGGAGAGAGGACGGCTGAGCTGCAGCAATTGAAGATCCAGCTGGCATGCGAGCAGCAGGCCGTCAAGGATGCGGAGGCAGAATTCGAAGTCCTGAGAAAAAGGCGTCGAGAGGCGGAGAGCGAGAGCCAGCGATATCATCGAAGATACATGGAGATATTAATGAGAGAGAGAGAATTGGAAGCAGAAATCGGACGTTTAAGGGATTCCCTGGCAAGGGTTGAAGCCGAAAGTCCGAGGTCGGAGGAAGCCGGGCCCCCTTAGGGCTCTTTCTGTCTTTCCATCTTCCCATGCATGTATTTTTTCTTCTGTTGTTCCATCTTGTTCTTGTCGTTTTGCTTTTCTTTCTTTAGCCTGCCGGGCTTTGTAGTGTATATTTTGTGAATGAAATGAAAAAGAGATTTTGTGTTACCTCATCCGCATGTTGTATTAAGTTGTCATCCATCGAATTTCTTTTATCTTTAAGACTTGTCCGATGTCGATGTCGTTTGGAGGTGCCCAATCGTCGCCACGCTGATTTGCTTTTCTAGTCGTCCGTGACCGTAGGCTCGAGCTTGGTGGTCCGAACTCCGCGTTACCTCGAAGGTGTCGTTGTTTTCTTGACCTGTGTCGAGAGCCTTCTTAGAGGCCGGGGATGTTTGGTAGGAACTTTCCGTCTTTGTTGAGATGAGGTTCCTTAGGTCTTTGGTGTGGTTTGTTTCTCGTCTGTTGCCGGCGTAATTCATTGCTTTTCTTTTCAATTTTCCTCCTCTTTTCAAGTGAGGGTCCTCCCCTTGCTTTTTAAGGGGTCGCGTAGAAGTGTAGAGGTGCCATTGAGGGGACTTTTCCCCTTATCCAATTTCGTTGGGCAGCTGGATCCTGTCATCATTAGGATGAGGTTCTCCCTCTGTCCTTGACGTAGTCGATCTCAGTTCAGGTTAGGATGAGGTTCTCCTCCTGTTTCCAGCGGGGCTGTAGGGGCACATAAGGATCGTTGCAAGAGCCTCTCCCCCCATCCGGTCTAAAAGAACTGGGCCTTCGACTTTGCTCATGTTAGGGCGAGGTTCTCCTCCTGTCCCTAACAAGGCTGTGGGGGCACATGTGGGCGCTGTTTGGCGTCTCCCCCCATCCGGTCTAAGAGGAACCGGGCCTTTGACTTTGCTCACGTTAGGGCGAGGTCCTCCTCCTGTCCCTGACGCGGCCATGGGGGCGCATAAGGGCGTTGTAGGGCCTCTCCCCCCATCTGGTCTAAAAGAACTGGGCCTTTGACTTTGCTCACGTTAGGGCGAGGTTCTCCTCCTGTCCCTAACATGGCTGTGGGGGCGCATAAGGGCGTTGCAGGGCCTCTCCCCCATCCGATCTAAAAGAACCGGGCCTTTGACTTTGCTCATGTTAGGGCGAGGTTCTCCTCCTATCCCTAACATGGTTCAGGGGGCATCCAAGGGCCGTTATATGGGCCTTTTCCCCAATCTGATCTTAAAATAATTGGACTTTCATTTGGCTCATGTTAGGACAAGGTTCCCCTCCGGTTCCTAACATGACCTTGTTTTAATTGTTTGAAGGGGTCATCCCCAATTGTAACTATTCCATGCCAAAAGGGAAAGACATGCAAAGTCGAAAGGAATTTAGATTCAAAGTAAAGTCGTGAGTAGTACATTTACAAGTTTCTCGAGTTCCATGGTCGTGGAAGGTCAGCTCCTCCTTGAGGCCCTCCGGTGATGGAGTCGATGGTCCCGATTGGAGGCCGATCTCCAGGCTGCTCCTCCCTCCTTGGCGGTTCAGGTTGCGGCAGGACCCTTGGCCGATCTTCTCTACCCTCAGGCCGACGTCGAATGAACCTATCGAGTCGACCTCGCCGGATGAGCTCCTCGATCTCGTCTCGGAGCTGGATGCATTCCTCCGTGTCGTGGCTGTGGTCGCGATGGTAGAGACAGAACTTGTTGGGGTTGCACTTCCCGGGGTGTGTACGCATCCTCTCTGGCCTAGGGAGCTGCAACCTGACCTCCATCAGTACCTGGGTCTTCGAGGCATTGAGGGGGGCGTAGTTGCAGAATCTTCCCGGTGGAGAACCCCACCGAACCCCGCGATCTGAACTTCTCTGCCTACGTACCCGGAGAGGAGTATGGACACGCTTGTGCCCAGGAGGGGATCGAGAACGTGGTTGAGCTTCTCTCGGCCCTTTTTCGACTGTGGGCTTACTCGAGTCTCCCGCCTGTCGCTCTCTCACAGTCTCCTCATCCTTCATTTTGAAGGCTTCCTCCACCCGGGCGTACCCTTCAGCCCGAGCCAACAAATCAGCGAAATTCCTGGGGTACTTCTTCTCCAGAGAGAACAAAAGGTCATTCTTCTGAAGGCCGCCCTTCAGAGCGGCCATTGTTACCGATTGGTCTAAATTCTGGACCTCCAGCACTGCGATATTGAAACGGTTGATGTAGGCCCGAATGGACTCCCCCTCCCTCTGCTTGATATTAATAAGGGACTCCGAACCCTTCCGGGGGTGCCGACTGCTGACAAAATGGGCCACAAATTGGTGGCTCATCTGATCGAAGGAAAAGATGGTACCCGACTTCAGTGCTGAGTATCAGTTTCTCACCGCTCTCTTCAAGGTGGATGGGAAGGCTCGGCATAGAATGGCGTCGGGTGCGCCATGAAGCAGCATCATCGTCCGGAAGGCCTCCAGATGATCAACCGGGTCCGAAGTCCCGTCGTAGCTTTCGAACTGGGGAAGTTTGAAGTTTGGCGGGATCGGTTCCTGCATGATCATTTGAGAAAAGGGAGGGTCAGTGCAAATATCCTCACCATAAGCGAGGGGAGCATGGTGGAGTTCTTCGATCCGCCGGTTCATCTCCTGGAGTCTCCGGTCCAGGAAATTCTCTCGACTTCGGGTCTCGAGGGTCCTCTGACAGAATGGGGGCAGGGATCTTCCAGGGGTGGAGTCGTGATCCAATTGAGGGCTCTCCACCCTCGGGTTCATCTTCCCAGGAAAGACGGGGCGGCTGGCCCAAGTGGCCCGCCCCACCATCAGATCTGGTGTTCCGGTGACACTCTTTCCAGGCGTACTGATGCCTGCGGCTGCTGCTACTGCTGCATGGCCTGCACAGCTTCAGTGAGGCCCCTGACCTGCTGTGCCAGCAGATCAAATTGCTCCACGCCGATCGTCATTGCCGGAGGAGGAGGAGGAGGCTGGGAAACTGGAGGTGAGGTCGGAGCTTGAGATCTGACCGCGGAGGCCGTGGATCGTCGTGTGGATGCCTTGCGGGGATGCATCGGGCAAAGACCAAGTGGAGGAAGGAGGAGAGGGTGTCGGAAAAGATGCCCGGGGGCAATCCCGTTGAGCGCTCCTTTAAGAACAAGGGTATTGCGAAGACACGAGCCCTTCCTCTAGCGCCAATGCTGTTGGTGCAAAAATCCACTTGTGTCGGAGAAGCTAGAGTCGAGGGAGTCGCGGTCGCCGTCGGGACCTGCAAAAAAAGTCTAAACCAGAGGTGGGGTTGCTCCGGCAAGACCCTCCGAAGCTCAAGTCAGTTCTCTGCCTCAACAAGAATGGAGTGCTCGAACGAAAATTTTAGCAGAGTTTTGGGATAGAAAATAAAGCTTAGAGAATAACGTATCTGGGGTCCCCCCTTTTATAGTGGAGGGGGCAACAAACTAATAGCGATGTCTGTAACCGTCTGACAGTGGGCCGCCCAGAGTCAGGAGGAGTTTGTTGCGGGGAGTAGTGGAGTGGACCCGTGGCTATCACCGGGGCATGCCACGTGGAGTCTGCCACGGGGAGCAGAGCGACGTCCGTTGTCGCGACTTGCCAGAGAATGGAAGAATCGCATGGTATCCATTGCAGGAAGTGGAGCAGGATCATGGCCATTATTATGGCTAGCCAGGGAGTGATGGAGCCGTGTGGAATCCATCGTAGGAGGTGGAGCAGAGTCGTGGTTGTTGCTGAAGCCTGCCAGGGGGTCCAGGTCTATCGGTCAGAGTTCGACTGAGGTGTCTGGTGGAGAGAGGTGGCTGGCCACCCATCTGAGAGGAGCTTGGAGTCTGGCTCTCGCAGGAGCCCGGATGGAGTCTTCTTTCAATTGAAGTCGGGGATGAAGTCTGGCTCCCACAGGAGTCCGGACGGAGTCTTCCTGCAGCTGAGGCTGGAGATGAAGTCTGGCTCCCATAAGAGCTTAGGCAAAGTCTACCTGCAATTAGAGTCAGGGATGAAGTCCAGCTCTCGTAGGAGTCCAGATGAGGTTTACCTGCAGCTGGAGTCATGGGCGGAGTCCGGCTCCCGCAGAAGCCCGAGCGGAGTCTGCAGGTGAAGTCGTGGGCGAGGTCCGGCTCCCATAGGAGTCCGGACAAAGTCTGCCTGCAATTGGAGTCGGGGGTGAGGTTAGGCTCTCGTAGGAGTCCGGATGAAGTTTACCTGCAATTAGAGTTAGGATGAAGTCCGGCTCCCGCAGGAGTCCGGATGAGGTTTACCAGCAGCTGGAGTCGTGGGCGGAGTTCGGCTCCCGTAGGAGCCCGGGCGGAGTCTGCAGGTGAAGTCATGGGCGAGGTCCGGCTCCCGTAGGAGTCCAGACAGAGTCTGCCTGCAATTGGAGTCGGGGGCGAGGTCCGGCTCCCGTAGGAGTCCAGACGAAGTTTACCTACAATTAGAGTCAGGGACGAAGTCCGCCTCCCGTAGGAGTCTGGATGAAG
>NC_025997.2:52703883-52811579 GCF_000442705.2 Elaeis guineensis
ATGCACTGCTGAAAAAGAGAGAGCTAGAAGAAGAAGTTGAGAATCTGAGGCAGTCCTGGATGAGGGGTGGAGCAGATAATTCTAGGTCGGAAGGAGCAGAGCTTCCCTAGGGCTCTTTTTGGCCTTCTGTCTTTTCATGTATACATTTTTCCTTTTGTCGTTTTGTCTCGCTTTTGTCGTTTTGCTTTTCCTTCCTTTACCTTCTGGGCTTTGTGGTGTATATTTTGCAAATGGAATGAAAATGAGATTTTGTGTTACCTCATCCGCATATTGTATTAAATTATCATCCACCAAACTTCTCTTGCCGTTCGACTTGTCCGACGTTGACGTCGTTTGGAGGTGCCCAGTCGTCGGTGTGTTGGTTTGCTTTTCTCGTCGTTCGTGGCCGTAGGCTCGAGCTTGGTGGTCCGAACTCTGCGTTACTTCGGAGGCGCCGCTGTCTTCTTGACCTGTGTCGAGAGCATTCTTAGGGGCCGGGGATGTTTGGTAGGAACTTCCCATCTTTGTTGAGACAAGGTTCCTTAGGTCTTTGGTGCGGTTTGTCCTTCATCCATTTCCGACGTAGCTCGTCGCTCTTCCTCTTTAATTTTCTTTCTCTTTTCAGAGTGAGGGCCCTCCCCTTGCTTTTTGCGGGGTTGCGTAGAAGTGTGAGGACACCGCTGAGAGGCCTTTCCCCTTCATCCGATCTTGTCGGGCGGCCGGGTTTCGTCACCGTCAGGACGAGGTTCTCCTCCTGTTCGCAACGGGGCCGCGGGGGCACATAAGGGCCATTGCAAGGGTCTCCCCCCATCCGGTCTAAAAGAACCGGGCCTTCGACTTTGCTCACGTCAGGATGAGGTTCTCCTCCTGTTCCTGACATGGCTGTGGGGGCACATTAGGGCGTTGTAAGGCCTCTCCCCCCATCCGGTCTAGAAGAACCGGGCCTTTGACTTTCCTCATGTCAGGACGAGGTTCTCCTCCTGTTCCTGACATGGCTGTGGGGGCATATTAGGGCGTTGTAAGGCCTCTCCTCCCATCCGGTCTAAAAGAATTGGGCCTTTGACTTTGCTGATGTCAGGATGAGATTCTCCTCCTGTTCCTGACATGGCTGTGGGGGCACATTAGGGTGTTGTAAGGCCTCTCCCTCCATCCGGTCTAAAAGAACCGAGCCTTTGACTTTGCTCATGTCAGGATGAGGTTCTCTTCCTGTTCCTGACATGGCTGTGGGGGCACATTAGGGCGTTGTAGGGCCTCTCCCCCAATCCGATCTCAAGATGATCGGACTTTCATTTTAGTTATGTTAGGATGAGGTTCTCCTCCCGTTCCTAACATAACTTCGTTTTAACTGTTTGAAGGGGTTATCCCCAGTCGTAACAAATCCATGCCAAATGGGAGGAGCATGCAAAGTCGAAAGGAATTTAGATTCAAGGTGAAATCGTAAGTGATACATTTACAGGTTTCTCGAGTTCCATGGTCATGGAAGGTCTGCTCCTCCTTGAGGCCCCCCGGTGATGGAGTCGATGGTCCCGATTGGAGGCCGATCTCCGGGCTGCTCCTCCCTCCTTGGCGGTTCAGGTTGCGGCAGGGCCCTTGGCCGATCTTCTCTACCCTCAGGCCGGCGTCGGATGAACCTGTCGAGTCGATCTCACTGGATGAGCTCCTCGATCTCGTCTCGAAGCTGGATGCATTCCTCCGTGTCGTGGCCGTGGTCGCGGTGGTAGAGATAGAACTTGTTGGGGTTGCACTTCTCAGGGTGTGTGCGCATCCTCTCTGGCCTAGGGAGCTGCTCCCTGACCTTCATCAGTACCTAGGTCTTCGAGGCATTGAGGGGGGCGTAGTTGCGGAACCTTCCTGGTGGAGAACCCTGCCGAACCCCGCGATTTGAACTTCTCTGCCTGCGTACCCGAGGTGGAGTATGGGCACGCTTGTACCCAGGAGGGGATCGAGAACGCGATCGAGCTTCTCTCGACCTTTTTTCGACTGTGGGCTTACTCAAGTCTCCCGCCTGCCGCTCTCTCGCAGTCTCCTCATCCTTCATTTTGAAGGCTTCTTCCGCTCGGGCGTACCCTTCAGCCCGAGCCAACAAATCAGCAAAATTCCTGGGGTACTTCTCCTGAGAGAACAAAAGGTCATTCTTCTGAAGGCCGCCCTTCAGAGCGGCCATTGCGACTGATTGGTCCAAGTTCCGGACTTCCAGTGCTGCGACATTGAAGCAGTTGATGTAGGCCCGAATGGACTCCCCTTCCCTCTGCTTGATATTAATGAGGGACTTCGAACCCTTCTGGGGGCGTCGGCTGCTGACAAAATGGGCCACGAATTGGTGGCTCATCTGATCGAAGGAAAAGATGGTACCCGGCTTCAGCATCGAGTACCAGTTTCTTGCCGCTCCCTTCAAGGTGGATGGGAAGGCTCGGCATAGAATGGCATCAGGAGCGCCATGAAGCAGCATCATCATCCGGAAGGCTTCCAGATGATCAACCGAGTCTGAAGTCCCGTCGTAGCTTTTGAACTGGGGGACCTTGAAGTTTGGCAGGATCGATTCCTGCATGATCATTTGAGAAAAGGGAGGGTCAGTGCAAATATCCTCACCATAAGCGGGGGGAGCGTGGCGGAGTTCTTCGATCCACCGGTTCATCTCTTGGAGTCGCCGGTCCAGAAAATCCTCTCAACTTCGGGTCTCGAGGGTCCTCTGGCAGAATGGGGGCAGAGATCTTCCAGGGGTGGAGTCGTGATCCGATTGAGGGCTCTCCACCCTCGGGTTCGTCTTTCCTGGAAAGACAGGACGGCTGGCCCAAGTGGCCCGCCCCACTGTCGGATTCTGGTGTTCCGGTGACACCCTCTCCAGGCGCACTGATGCCTGCGGCTGCTGCTACTGCTGCATGGCCTGCACAGCTTCAGTGAGGCCTCTGACCTGCTGTGCTAGCAGATCAAACTGCTCCGCACCGACCACCATCGTCGGAGGAGGAGGAGGAGGTTGGGAAACAGGAGGTGAGGCCGGAGCCTGAGATCTGACCGCGGAGGCCGTGGATCGTCGCGTGGATGCCTTGCGGGGCGACATCGAGCAAAGACCAAGTGGAGGAAGGAGGAGAGGACGCCGAAAAAGATGCCCGGGGGCAATCCCGTTGAGCGCTCCTTTAAGAACAAGGATACTGCGAAGACACAGGCCCTTCCTCTAGCGCCAATCATGTTGGTGCAAAAATCTGCTCGCGCAGGAGAAGCTGGAGTCGAGGGAGTTGCGGTCGCCACCGGGACCTGCAAAAGAAGTCTAAACCGGAGGTGGGGTTGCTCCGGCAAGACCCTCCGATGCTCAAGTCAGTTCTCTGCCTCAACAAGAATGGAGTGCTCGAACAGAAATTTTAACAGAATTTTGGTATAGAGAATAGAGCTTATCCAATAACGTATCTGGGGTTCCCCTTTTATAGACGGAGGGGGCAACAAATTGATAGTGACTCTTGTAACCGTCTGACAGTGGGCCGCCCAGAGTCAGGAGGAATTTATTGCGGAGAATAGTGGAGTGGGATCGTGGCTATCATCGTGGCTTGCCACGTGGAATCAGTTACGGGGAGTGGAGCGGTGTCCGCTGTCGTGACCCGTCAGGGAGTGGTGGAATCGCACAGAATCCACCGCTGAGAGTGGAGCAGAATCGTGGCCGTTAATACAGTCTGCCAGGGAGTAATGGAGCTGCGTAGGGTCTACCGCAGGGAGTGGAGCAGTGTTGTCCGTTATTGTGGCCTGTCAGGGGGTCCAGACTTGTCAGCCGAAGTTTGGTTGGAGTCGGTAGCGAGGTCCGGTGCCCGTAGGAGTTTGGGCGAGATCTTCCCGTAGTCGGAATAGAAGATGGAGTCTGGCTTCCGTAGAAGTCCGAGTGGAGTCTACTTGCAGTTGAAGTCGTGGGCGGAGTCTGGCTCCCGTAGGAGTCCGGATGAAGTCTGTCTGCAGTCGTTGGAGTCGAGGACGGAGCCCGGCTCCCGTAGGAATCCGGGTGGAGTCTTCCTGTGATTAAAATCAAAGGCGAAGTCCGGCTCCCGTAGGAGTCCGGACAAGGCTTACCAGCAGTTGAAGTTGAGGATGAAGCCCGGCTCCCGTAGGAGTCCGGGCGGAGTCCTCCTTGCGGTTGAAGTCGTGGACGGAGCCTGGCTCCCGTGGGAGTCCGGGCGGAGTCTTCCTGCAATTAAAATCAGGTGCGAAGTCTGGCTCCCGTAGGAGTCCGGACGGAGCTTACCAGCAGTTGAAATTGGCGACGGAGCCCGGTTCTCGTAGGAGTCCGGGCGGAGTCCTCCTTGTGGTTGAAGTCGTGGACGGAGCCCGGCTCCCGTGGGAGTTCGGGCGGAGTCTTCCTGCAATTAAAGTCAGGTACGAAGTTTGGCTCCCATAGGAGTCCGGACGGAGCTTACCAGCAGTTGAAGTTGGCGACAGAGCCCGGCTCCTGTAGGAGTCCGGGCGGAGTCCTCCTTGTGGTTGAAGTCGTGGACGGAGCCCGGCTCCCGTGGAAGTCCGGGCGGAGTCTTCTTGTAATTAAAGTTAGGTGCGAAGTCCGGCTCCCGTAGGAGTCCGGATGGAGCTTACCAGTAGTTGAAGTTGGTGATAGAGCCCGGCTCCCGTAGGAGTCCGGACGGAGTCCTCCTTGTGGTTGAAGTCGTGGACGGAGCCCGGCTCCCGTGGGAGTCCGGGCGGAGTCTTCCTTGCGATTGAAGTCATGGACGGAGCCCGGCTCCCGTGGGAGTCTGAGCGGAGTCTTCCTGCAATTAAGGTCAGGTGCGAAGTCCAGCTCCCGTAGGAGTCCGGACGGAGCTTACCAGCAGTTGAAGTTGGCGACGTAGCCCGGCTCCTGCAGGAGTCCGGGCGGAGTCCTCCTTATGGTTGAAGTCATGGACGGAGCCCGGCTCCCGTGGGAGTCCGGGCGGAGTCTTCCTGCAATTAAAGTCAGGTGCGAAGTCTGGCTCCCGTAGGAGTCCGGACGGAGCTTACCAGCAGTTGAAGTTGGCGACGGAGCCCGGCTCCCGTAGGAGTCCGGGCGGAGTCCTCCTTGTGGTTGAAGTCGTGGACGGAGCCCGGCTCCCGTGGGAGTCTGGGCGAAGTCTTCTTGCAATTAAAGTCAGGTGCGAAGTCCGCCTCCCGTAGGAGTTCGGACGGAGCTTACCAGCAGCAGTTGAAGTTGGTGCCGGAGCCCGGCTCCCGTAGGAGTTCGGGCGGAGTCTTCCTTGCGGTTGGAGTTGTGGATGAAGCCCGGCTCCCGTAGGAGTCCGGACGGAGTCTGCCGGCAGTAGCGGTCGAAGTTGATGATGGAGCCCGATTCTCGTAGGAGTCCGGGCGGCGCTTACCAGCAGTTGGAGTTGGTGCCGGAGTCTGGCTCCCGTAAGAGTCCGGGCGGAGTCTTCCTTGTGGTTGGAGTTGTGGATGGAGCCCGGCTCCCGTAGGAGTCCGGGCAGAGTCTTCCTGCAATTAAAGTCAGGTGTGAAGTCCGGCTCCCATAGGAGTCCGGACGGAGCTTACCAGCAGTTGAAGTTGGCGACGGAGCCCAGCTCCCGTAGGAGTCCGGGCGGAGTCCTCCTTGTGGTTGAAGTCGTGGATGGAGCCCGACTCCCGTGGGAGTCCGGGCAGAGTCTTTCTTGTGATTGAAGTCGTGGACGGAGCCCGGCTCCTGTGGGAGTCCGGGCGGAGTCTTCCTGCAATTAAAGTCAGGTGCGAAGTCCGGCTCCCGTAGGAGTCTGGATGGAGCTTACCAGCAGTTGAAGTTGGCGACGGAGCCTGGCTCCCGTAGGAGTCCGGGCGGAGCGATGGGAGTTCACCAACAGCAGTAGAAAGTTGGAAGAGACTTGCAAGGGTCAATTCCGTCGAGAACTTCGGCCGAGGGTATTTTATACCCAACACACGCACACACACACACACACATATATATATATATATATAAATATATAAATATATATATATATATATATATATATATATATATATGTATATATATCTAAATATATATCTATACATGCATATGTATATATCTATATATATATAAACATATGTGTATATATATATGCACATACATATGTGTGTGTGTATATATATGTATATACGTGTATATATATATATATATATATCTTTGTATATATATATATGTATGTATGTATATGTATATATACATATATATATATACGTATATATATATATATATACATATATATATATATATATATATATATATATATATATATATGTGTGTGTGTGTGTATTTACATATATATATATATATATATGTATATTTACATATATATATATATATATATATATATATATATATATATATGTATATGTATATATATATATCTGTGTGTGTGTGTCTATATATACATATATAAATGTATATATATATATGTGTGTGTGTGTGTGTGTATACGCACATACGTATAGATGTTATATATATATGTATATATTTGTATATGTATGTATGTATGTATGTATATATATATATATATATATATATATATATATATATATATATATATATATATATATGTATATATATATATATGTATATGTGTGTGTGTGTGTGTGTATATATTGTGGGGAAAAATTCAGTGCAGGGGTAAAATGATAATTTTAAAACTTTTTTAAAATTATGATTTTATGATGAAAAAATATTAATTAATCTAATTAATTAACATGAATTTATCCTACACTAGAATCTAAATATGATATATAGCATGCATTCGTTTAAATTTGAAATTCAAATTCAAACAGTAAACACTTTATTGTAATGTGTTCAGAACACAATACCTTTATGCGAGTAGTGCATCGTTGTAATCTGATCACCGTCGGGAGGGTCTGATCAATGTGACACAGCCACACAGCATGTCTGGCCTCTGTGGATCATCCACACGAAGCTTCCGATCTGATCGACTCCTCACGAGTGCTAGCTCGTTGTCGAGTCTTTTTGACGGTGGATGCTGATCGAACTCCTTCGATCGATGTCTGTCGATTTTTTGGATGCTCTGGATCATCAACAGACGTGATTGAGAGGATGTTGAAGATCTCCCTGAGATTTTGTGGGCTAATGACACTCGTAGCTCACTTTCTCACTTCCCGAACCCCAGGTTAAAACTCTAGGGAATTCACCAAAAATCTTGCACCCACTTTTCTTTTTTTTCTTTCTTTTTCTCTTGGAAGGATATGGACTTCCTTCTCACGCACAAGACTTTTCATGCCCCAGAATTTTTCTCCAAAAATCTTCTTCTTGCATGCCCCACTCTTCTCCTCCTTTTATAACAACGTCAAACATCTTATCAAAAAAAAAGGATAAAGATGAGTAGTTGCACATTTGAATTCAAATCAAAATTTGAATTCAAATAGACACCAACTCATCCCTTATCCACTAAAGGTGTGAGGCATGGCTTAAATTGTGCATGGAGTGATTTCATGAGAAACCTTTTCTCATGTAATAAATAGTGCGTAAAAAAAGAGATAAGGTGCAAAGATTGATTGCCCATTCAAATTCAAACTTTATTTTGAATTTGAATGGCCAACCAATCATCCTTATCCATCCATTTGGCACATTAAAGTGGGGCGTGGAGAGGGCTTGGTGTGAGGAAAAAATTCATGAGAAGTTCCTTCCAAATGGGTGCAATGGAAGTGAGGTAGCGCATGAAGATTGGGTCAAGGTGGTTTAATTATTTAAACCAATCTAATTGAACCAAATAAGTTAGATCCAATTAGACTAATTTAAACCTAACTTACTTAGGCTTAATTAGGGTCAATAAAATCTTAATCAAATCAGGAATTGACTAAGCCCAATCCCTGATCAAATCAGGGACCAAACCATCTCGACGATTAGGTCAACTCTTAACCTAATCGGGTCAAACCCAACTGAATCCAATTCAATTGGACTTGATCCAAAAATAATTACTCAATCAAATTGAGTTAATTAGTGATCAAATCATTAATTAAATCTCTCATAAATACTGAGTCTAAATTCGATGGGCAATCAGGCATCAAAATTCATCGATATGTAAATCTGATCGAAAAATCCCAACCAGTGGGACTCTTGACCCCGGTACCCATAATGTGTGGAACTCATGATCAGAGAATCCTGATTCTCGATCACTGAGTCTCAAATATGTAGGATTCTACATCAGCCATCAGATCAGATAAGAACCTCTAATGTGTGTGATCCCACAGGTTCGAACCTAAGCCGATAGCACAGGAACCAATTTCTGTACTAATCGAAGTGACCATCTAGCAATGGTATCCGATGATCGGATAGGTCGAATGGTTGCAATCGCAACACTCAGAACCTATGTGAATATGGTTACTATATAATTCATCCTTTTGACCTCTGTGTTTAGGATGACTCAGGGTTAAACTATCAACCCTGATCAGATCATCCGAATTATGCTCAACTCAAACAGTCCTGTGACTCCTCACAAGGACTACCCTGGCCAAGATTTTGCTAACTTGAAACATGACTGTACACAACTCCTAAACTGGAGTGATCAATCCCATCTTGACACATGCACCGACAAGTCAAGTACTTGACTACACCCAGCAGCCTTCCGTCACTGAATTAAAAATTCAGGTAGTCCAGTGCCTAAGTACAGTGAGTTGCTTGCAAGTCACCGTGGCGGTCTCAGGTCGGAGGGATATTTATCCCCATATTCCATCAGAGCAAATCTTGATAGTAGAAATAGCTCCAGAGTCGGTCACGTTCAGTGCAGATGTACCCTTACATCTCACCTGTATGCCATACCAGTGTCTCCACACTCATTGGTTAAGAGGACAACCAACCTATATGGCACACAATGATTTATGCTTGATAAACATTGTCGTTCTTGGTAACAACATATCATTTGGTCGCGAATAGATTTAAGGACTAAACGACAAATCCTCCTTTGTCGTGTCTAAATAGTCCTAAAGGCTTCACCACAACATAGGAGTTCATTAGAAGATGAAATATTTTGTAATGAAAAATACCAAAATAATTTTTATTAATTCATAATTCATGTACAAATATAAAAATGAGCATAACCGTCAACAGGCTGACGATTGACTTTGGGACACTATTTCCAACAATCTCCCACTTGGCCTAAAGCCAATTGATGCAGTATCTAATACCCATCATAGACTTGTAGTTGTCGAAATCCTTCACCGCAATGGCTTTAGTGAATGGGTCGGTCAGGTTCTCCTTCCTGTCGATCTTCTGAAGATCGACGTCACCTCGATCCATAATTTCCCAGATGAGATGGTAACGATGCAGAATATGCTTCGTCCACTGGTGTGCCTTTGGTTCCTTCGTCTGAGCAATGGCTCCAGAGTTGTCACAGTAGAGCAGAACTGGACCAACAAGGGAGGGTGCTACTCTGAGCTCAGTGATAAATTTTCTCAGCCACACTGCTTCTTTGGCAGCATCTGATGCAGCGACATACTTCGCCTCGCAAACTGAATCAGCCACTGTGTGCTGCTTGAAACTTTTCCAGCAGATAGCCCCATTATTAAGGGTAAAAATAAATCCTGACACACTTTTGCTGTCATCATGATCAGACTGGAAACTAGAGTCTGTAAACCCTATAAGTCTCAAGTCTGATTCATCATAAACAAGCCACTGATCCTTAATATTTCTTAAATACTTCAGCATGGTTTTAACAACCTTCCAGTGATTCTCCCCTAGATCAGATTGGTATCTACTCACTACCCCTAGTGAGTATAACACATCTGGTCATGTACATGTCATGGCGTACATGATAGATCCCACTACCGAAGCATATGGAATCCTACCCATACGCTCTCTCTCTTAAGGTATTGTCGGACAATCCCTCTTCGAGAGAGAAATTCCATGGCCTATCGGAAGATAGCCTTTCTTGAAATTTTCCATGCTGAACCTCTTCAGCATAGTATCAATGTACGTGGACTGAGATAAACCAAGCAACCTTTTAGATCTATTCCTATAGATCCTCATCCCTAGGATGTAGGAAGCTTCTCCCAGATCCTTCATGGAGAACTGTGACGACAGCCAAATTGTTGCTCCTTGGATTGATTTTGATGATTACAAAGCATTTGAAGGGGTACTAATGATTTTCGCTTGAAAAAGACTTATTGCTTTTCAGGGGCAAAATCATAATTTTACCAAACCCTGATTTGAAAGCATCAAGTGATAGAACAAAAGATTTGTGATCCATTGGTAAAAATTTTATAGTTTTTGGATATGTATTTTGAAAGATATTCATGATTGAAAAATTTGAGTCGACCCATGAGTCGACTCATGGCACAATGAGCTGATTGGCATGCAGATTTTTTGGCTGGCACAGTCTGTGAGTCGACCCATGAGTCGACCCCCAAGGCATGAGTCGACCCATGAGTCGACCTCTGCTGTTTTTAGGTCAAATTTACAGAACCTTGATTTTCTGATGGTTTTCTGTTATTTTTCCACAGAGGTCGACCCATGAGTCGACCCATGAGCATGAGTCGACCCATGAGCCGACCCCTGTGACGGGAAGTTCCGCAACGGCTAGGTTAACCCATTTTAAGTGCTTTTAATGCTTATTTAATGTGGTCTAACGGCTCTATTTTAGCCCAGATTGTTCTCCACCATTCCTTAAAGCTATAAAAGGGACAAAAAGGTGGAAATCATCAAGAAGAGAGATTTTTGAAAAGAGGATTTCAAGCAAACTTTTCAGCCCTAAGCAAGAGCTCACTCAAAGCATTCAAGAAGCCTTTAATTCAAGCTCATCAACTCCTCAAGTGCACATTCAAGTCTCCAACCATCTTGAGAAAATCAAAAAGAGCCTTCTTCTCCTTGAGTAAAGTGTATTTAAAGTCTCATTCACTCATTAAAGGAGCTTCTTTTGTATTTACTATGCTATTGATTGTTATACTCTGGTTGAGTTGTTGTTTTTGTTTTGGAAGGATTCCAAAACAAGGGAAGATTGATCCGAACCTTGAATCGGAGTGTATTGGGTTGGCTTGTACTCGAGAAATAAGTGGACTAGCTTGGGATAGCTAGAGTCGAAGTTTCTGACGAGCATATTCAGGTTGAATACAAGTTAGTGGATTAAAATTCCCAAGTAGGAGCTTGGGGAGTGGATGTAGGTGCAAGGTTGGCACCGAACCACTATAAATTTTTTTGTTTGTGTTGTGCCTAATTGCTTTTCTTTAGAACTTCTTTATTCTCTTGCATTCTTGCTTTTAATTATTAGCCTTGAATCAACTATACTCTCCCTATTCATTTAGCTATTGTTAAACATTTTTCATAAGACTTAAGTTAAGTTTAAAATTTTTAAAAACCCAATTCACCCCCCCTTCTTGGGTTGCATAGCTGGGCAACAAGTGGTATCAGAGCCCGGTGCTCTAGCCCTATTTTGATCTAACCAATCAAAGAGCTAAAGATCTATGTCAACTCAAGTTGGCACTTCTCTAGTCGAGGGGCAGTCCACTAACCGACCTCCACTTTTCAATGGGTCCAACTATACCTATTGGAAAGCTCGGATGAAAATCTTCATTCAAGCACTCGACTATGATATGTGGAGTATCATAGTAAACGGCCCTCACACGTCCACTAAAATTATTGATGGTGTGGAATCAGCCAAATCCGAAAAAGAGTGGGATGAGGTTGATAAGAAAATGGCACAACTAAATGCTAAAGCTATGAATGTCTTGTATTGTGCTCTTGATGCAAATAAATTTAATCGCATTTCAACTTGCTTGTCTGCTAAAAAAATATGAGATAGATTTGAAATAACCCATGAAGGAACTAATCAAGTAAAGGAGTTCAAAATTAACATGCTCGTGCATAAATATGAATTGTTTAAAATGGAGCATGATGAGTCTATAACTGAAATGTTTACTCACTTTACTGATATTATAAATGGTTTAAAGAGTCTTGGTAAGTCCTATTCTAACAGTGAGCTTGTAAGAAAGATTCTCAGGTCCTTACCAAGAACTTGGGAAGCCAAAGTGATCGCCATCCAAGAAGCCAAAGATCTAAACATCCTACCCTTGGAAGAGCTTCTTGGATCATTGATGACACATGAGCTGAGCATGAAACAACATCAAGAGGAAGAAGTCAAAAAGAAAAGAACAATCGTCCTCAAATCCACAGCTCAACCAGATGAAGAAACTGATGACATCAAAAATGAAGAGCAGGATGAAGAGATGGCATTCATTACCCAAAGGTTCAAGAAGTTTTTGAGAAAAAGAAAACAAGGAATGAGGAAGAGGCCACTCACAAAAGGAGAACAGAGCAAAGAAAAGGATAAAGACCAACCCCTTATCTACTATGAATGCAAGAAACCGAGACACTTCAAGTCCGAATGCCCACAACTGAAGAAGGGTCCCAAGAAGTACAAGAAGAAGGCCATGATGGCCACTTGGAGTGGGAGTGATGACTCAAGCTCCGAAGAGGAAGACTCAACTGAACAAGCCAACTTGTGCCTTATGGCACATGAAAATGAGGTAAATTCTGAAACTCCTAGTGACTTTACATTTGAAAAACTTCATGAAGCTTTTTATGATCTAATTGATGAACTAAAGAAACTAGGGATAAAGAACAAAGATCTAAAATCAAAAAATCAATCTTTACTGAAACAAAATGAAAGCATTTCAATTGAGAAATCTACTCTGTTTCAAAAAAATCAAAATTTAAAGAATGAAATTGCCAAGCTAAAATCGATAGTTAAAAAATTCACCTTGAGTTCTAATAAACTTAATATGATTCTTGAAAATCAAAAGGCCGTGTATGATAAGGCTGGACTTGGCTATAACCCCTTGAAGAAACAAAAGTATCTGAAAAATATCTATATAAACTCTTCAAGTAACAAGTTTTCTAATATTACTTGCTTCAAATGTGGTAGAGTAGGACACAAGTCATACACTTGCTTCTCTAACAAATCTGTAAACTCAAATATAAAGAAAATATAGGTTCCAAAAGGAACCATTATGACTAACCAAAAAGGACCCAAGAAAGCTTGGGTACCTAAAACAAAAACTTGACTTTTGCCTGCAGGTGTGTCTAGCATCCCAGGGAGGAAACAGAAAATGATATCTTGATTGCGGATGCTCGAGACACATGACTGGTGATGAATCCCAATTCATCACACTTGATGCTAAGAATGGAGGGATGGTCACCTTTGGAGACAATGGTAAAGGAAAGATCATCGGTATAGGTAACATTGGTATCACTCCCTCTAAATACATTGAAAATATTTTGTTAGTAGATGGTTTAAAGCATAATTTACTAAGCATTAGTCAATTTTGTGATAAAGGATATAAAGTTATTTTTGAATCTTCTGTTTGTATTGTAACTAGTCCTATTAATGAAGGCATTAAATTTGTTGGACATAGACATGGTAATGTTTATATGGTAGATTTGAATGATCTATCCAAGATAAACATGCAATGCCTAGTATCTTTGAATGCCAAGATTAATGAGACTAGTTGGCTTTGGCATCGTAGGCTTGCACATATTAGCATGCATTCACTTTCAAAATTAATTAAGAAGGAATTGGTTCTTGGTTTGCCAAAATTAAATTTTGAAAATGATAGAATTTGTGATGCATGTCAACTAGGTAAACAAACAAGAGTTTCATTTAAGTCTAAAAATATTGTTTCAACCTCTAGACTTTTAGAGCTATTGCACATGGACTTGTTTGGACCTACTAGAACTACTAGTCTAGAAGGAAAACAATATGATTTTATAATTATTGATGATTTCTCTCGTTTTACATGGGTTTTCTTTTTGGCACACAAAGATGAAAATTTTCAAGTTTTCTCTAAATTTTATTGAAAAGTCACTAATGAAAAAGAATTTTCAATTCAAAATATTCGAAGTGATCATGAAACCAAATTTAAAAATCAAGAATTTGAAAAATTTTATGATGAAAAAGGAATAGGTCATAATTTTTCAGCACCTAGGACACCCCAACAAAATGGGATAGTAGAAAGGAAAAATAGAATTCTAGAAGAAATGGACTGTACCATGCTATGTGAAAGCAACCTTCCAAGATACTTTTGGGCGGAAGCTATTAACACAGCATGTTGTATTTTAAATCGTGCTTTGATTAGATAAATTTTAAAGAAAACCCCCTATGAGCTTTGGAAAGGAAGAAAACCTAATATTGCATATTTTCATATTTTTGGTTGCCGATGTTTTGTATTAAATAATGGTAAAGAAAGACTTGAAAAATTTGATGCAAAATCAGATGAAGCAATTTTTCTTGGTTACTCCTCCACTAGTAAAGCTTTTAGGGTTTTTAACAAAAGAACCTTAGTAGTAGAGGAGTCAATACATGTTGTCTTTGATGAATCTAACGATCTTCCTTCAAGGAAGAATGAAGGTGTTGATGATGCAGATCCTCTTATAGAAGGAATGAAGGAGATCACTCTGAAAGATTCAACAATTCAAGATGATGAGGAACATGAAGACAAATAGGATGAGAGAGGTGAAGAACATCAAGAACAACCTCAAGGTACAAATGACCTACCCAAAGAATGGAGGTATGTTCATAATCATCCTAAGGAGCTAATTATTGGTGATCCTATGCATGGGGTAAGAACTCATTTTTCACTTAAAGATGCATTCAATCATTGTGCTTTTGTCTCTCATCTTGAACCTAAAACCATTGAAGAAGCTGAAAATGATTATAATTAGATTAATGCAATGCAAGAGGAACTTAATCAATTTGAAAGAAATAATGTATGGACTTTAGTATCAAGACATAAAAATTATTCAATAATTGGCACAAAATAGGTTTTTAGGAATAAATTAGATGAACATGAAAATGTAATAAGAAATAAAGCAAGATTGGTTGCTAAAGGTTATAATCAAGAAGAAAGAATTGATTTTGATGAGACCTTTGCACCTGTTGCTAGATTAGAGGCAATTAGACTTCTACTTACATATGCTTGCTTTATGAAATTTAAATTATTTCAAATGGATGTCAAAAGTGCCTTTTTAAATGGATACATTGCTGAAGAAGTCTATGTAGAACAATCCCTAGGTTTTGAAAATCATGTTTTTTCTAATCATGTTTTTAAATTAAATAAAGCTCTATATGGTTTGAAACAAGCACCCAGGGCTTGGTATGAAAGGCTAAGTAAATTTTTACTTAATAATAGTTTTTCAAGAGGCAATGTAGACACAATCCTTTTCATTAAAAGAAATCAAGATGATATATTAGTTATACAAATATATGTTGATGACATTATCTTTGGGTCTACTAATGAATCTCTTTGTCAAGATTTTGCAAAGCTCATGCAGGGGGAGTTCGAGATGAGCATGATGGGAGAACTTACATTCTTCCTCAGACTCCAAATCAAACAAACAAAGGAAGGAATCTCCATCACCCAAAGCAAGTACACAAGAGAATTACTCAAAAAATTTGGAATGGAGAACTCCAAAATAATTGGCACACCCATGAGCCCTTCATGTAAGCTTGACAAGGATGAAGAAGATAAAAGTGTAGACTTAAAATATTATAGAGGTATGATTGGCTCTCTACTATATTTAACTGTAAGTAGACCTGATATTATGTTTAGTATTTGTCTTTGTGCTCAATTTCAATCTAATCCTAAAGAATCTCACTTGAATGCTGTTAAAAGAATTCTTAGATATTTGAATGGTACTCAAACTCTAGGATTATGGTACTCTAAGGACTCATTAATTGATTTAATAGGATATTCAGATGTTGATTTTGCTGGATATAGATTAGATAGAAAAAGCACTAGTGGAACTTGCCAATTTCTTGGAATTAACCTAATCTCCTGGTTTAGCAAGAAACAAAATTCGGTAGCATTGTCTACGGCCGAGGCCGAATACATTACAGTCGAAAGTTGTTGTGCTCAAATCTTGTGGATTAAGCAACAACTCGAAGATTTTGGTATCAAACTTAATGAAACTCCCATTAGATGTGACAACACTAGTGCTATAAATTTTACTAAAAATTCAATTCAGTATTCTAGGTCTAAACATATTAAAATCAGGCATCATTTTATAAGAGAACATGTTCAAAACAAAGACATAATTCTTGACTATGTTTGTACTGAAAAATAATTAGCCGACATCTTTACAAAGGCCCTAAGTGAAGATAGGTTCTGTGAAATTAGGAGAGAACTAGGAATCCTTGATCCATCTGCTTAAATGTCTCTCTAATCCCAAGGGTTCAATGTCAAAAAAAAACTCTTTGAACTCAATTCTCATCATTTCTCTTGGGCTTAAAAGCTCAAAATTATCATTCTCATAATTGATCATTGAGCAAATATCCTTCTCCTAAAGTTTTAAATTTTTTAGAAATTGTTCATCATTTTTTCTAAATTTCTGTGAACAATGAGTCGACCCCCTAGGGTCGACCCAATGGCAAACTTGTAGTTTTGGCCAAAATCCCACGGGCTTCTTCTTCTTTTGGTTAAAATCCCATCCTTTGAGCTGACCCATTCCACCGTCTTCTTCCTCCCTCCAAAACCTTAAGTCCCCTTCTTCTTCCTCTCCAAATCCAAGTCCTACCCCCAAGATTCTTCTCCCATCACCCCTTACACCTCAAACCGATCCTTAGGATTCAAGTTTTTCCCCGTTTCCTCCCTTGTTTGGAACAGATTGAGCGTGCCCTAGATTCTACTCTTCTCCTCCAAATCAGGGTTTCACTCCTCCAAAGATTCGTATCCTTCCTCTAAAATCCCTCTATCTCTTCACACATTTGACCTCCTAAGACCCTTGCTTGCTCTGGTGGTGGAAATGGCTCCAAAAATGAAGCTCCCACAAAGAAGGAAGTCGGTCCGTGAGTTGGACGAAGGAGTGCATAGGAAGATACAGGTTTCACAGACCTCATCTACTTCCATTCCTGTTTCGATATCTGCTCCAGGTTCTTCTCGGTCTCCATTAAGCCCCAGTAAAATTTTCTTATCTGTTAGAAAGGTAGAACCCGGGAAAAATGTAGATTTCAGGTTTTTTGAAAAAGAGGGGTTCTCCATTGGTTCAAAAATCTAAGATCAAGGTTGAAGATTTTATTGCTCACTTAAAGAAATTACCTATGTGGATTTGGTTAGAGAATTTTATCTGAATTTGAGCTATGGCAATAGAACAGTAACATCCACTGTTAAGGGTATAGATATCTGTTTAGATCCTGTACTTTTGGGAGAGATTCTTTATTTACCCTGTGAGGGATACTCAAACATGAAACTCCCAGTCAAGGAAGAAGGAATTAATGTGATTTTAGGAGGAACCTTCTCGGGAAGTCTAAACAAACTAGAGGCCAAGATCCTTTCCATTGAGATGAGGATACTACATCAAATGGTAACAAAGCTTTTCTTCCCTAGAAGTGGTAGACATGACCTTCTCTCAGGCCGAGACATCTGCATCATGTTTCATGTGATTACCCAAACCCCCCTAAACCTCCCAGCATTAATGATAGAAGCTATGAGGGAAACCCTGAATAGATCCAAGGCACATCTGCCTTTCGGTATGGCCCTCACTTTGGTATTCAGGAGGTTTGGAGTTAGTTTTGAGGGGGAGGCAGCTGCTAGGCTTTCTCACTTTGACACCATCAACCAACATACTTTGCACTGTATGGGATTTACTAGGACTGATGGTGGTTGGATCAAAGGAGTGGAAGAGAGAGCTGAGGATAGAGCTGAGGAAGAAGGTCCTTTATCACCTCTCCATGATCTCAGGGTAGCATCTCCAGACATTCAGTTCGTTTCAGATCCTGAGGCTGGCCCATCAGAGTCTACTAGGAGGCACACTCCGATCCAGCAGCCAGACAGCAGAGCACATCCCTCAGAGATCAGATTGGCTGATGACCAGATTGAGATGATCTCTCAGCATGTGGCTTCCTTACTTTCTCGACAGTGGGGCACTTCAGCTTTTGCACAGGGATCCACATCACATGATGTATCTGATCAGACTTTGATCCCTCACATCTCTACTGTCTTCCAGATGATTTCAGATCAGTCAGTTTGCATTCAGTAGCTTGAGGGTTATATATTGAGACTGACTGGGAGGGTACTTGACTTGCAGGGGCAAGTGTTAGCTCTGGCACATCCACAGGAGTGCATCACTGAGGTCTCAGACCTATCTACGGAGGCAGCCAGACTTAGAGGAGTTTTGGAGAGTGGATTTGATTTTCTGAGGAGAGAGATCAGAGGCTCTAGTGAGCATGCATCCACCCAGTTCACTGTATTGCTACAGTCTGTTTCGAGAGCTCTGAACCTTCTAGACACCATCAGACTCTCTCTTGCAGTTCAGTCTGTTGCTTCTCAGCCTTCAGGATCATCTCGCCCGTCCACTCGTGCCGGCACCTCACTCGTGGTAGAGGCAGACGGGGTAGAGGTCGAGCCTTTGGTCGTGATCCTTCATCTCCTCACCCCATCTCTGATTCATCTGACTCTGATCCATCCAGTCATGATCTCTACTAGATCCTTATAGTTAGTCTTGTCTTTAGTTTCTTTCTAGGATCTATCTTTTGAGCCATGTAATGATGTTGACTGATTGACTTTTGCATTTTGGTATATGTATTGGAACAACTATATGGTATCAGTCACTTTTTGATTATATATATATCTACTCTTTGACTTTCAATGAATGACCTTCAAATTGAGTTGCTTTTAATTATGTGCATGCTTAAAATACTATGAATTGCAATATGCTATCCATGATATCCAATGGTATATCTTTTATGTTTGCTGTATTCAGGGGGAGTAAACAAAAGTAACATTAGTAAAATTAATTCCATCAAAAGAAAGAAATAGAGAAAATATATTCAGAAAAGGGGGAGTAAATAATTTTTGTTGATGCTGTCAAAAAGGGGGAGAAATTAAAGAATCAAAAGCAAATTGATAAAAGAATCAAAAGAAAGCAAATTGAGCAAAATGTTAAGCAAATGAGCAGATTTTCAAACTCTTAGGCATGCTCTGATACCAAAATTAAATAATCAAATGAGCAAATGAGATATTTTCAAATGAGCAAAGAGCAAATTTTCAAAATTCTTAGGTAAATTCTGCTTTGCTCTGATAACAAAAATTCTGCTCTGATACCAAAATTAAATAATCAAATGAGAAAAATTTTAAATTATTAAGTAATAGGCAAATTGTTAGGCAAATGAGCAACACAAGCAAATGGGCACATATATCACGTGCCAAAGAATCAATCTTCTTTTCAAGCAAATGCACTTATAAGTAATTTTCAATTTGGTAGTAAATTTTCTATTTATCTTCAAACTACCTATGATGCATTTCATTCCTTTGAAATTCATGCTCAATGTTTTATATATATGCTTTTGCTCAAGTGTTTTGTCATCATCAAAAAGGGAGAGATTGTTGCTCCTTGGATTGATTTTGATGATTACAAAGCATTTGAATGGGTACTAATGATTTTTGCTTGAAAAAGACTTATTGTTTTTCAGGAGCAAAATCATAATTTTACCAAATCCTGATTTGAAAGCATCAAGTGATAGAACAAAAGATTTGTGATCCATTGGTGAAAATTTTATAGTTTTTGGACATGTATTTTGAAAGATATTCATGATTGAAAAATTTGAGTCGACCCATGAGTCGACTCATGGCACAATGAGCTGATTGGCACGTAGATTTTTTGGCTGGCACAGTCTGTGAGTTGACCCATGAGTCGACCCCCAAGGCATGAGTCGACCCATGAGTCGACCTCTGCTATTTTTCGGCCAAATTTATAGAACCTTGATTTTCTGATGGTTTTTTGTTGTTTTTCCACAGAGGTCGACCCATGAGCATGAGTCAACCCATGAGTCGACCCCTGTGATAGAAAAATTCCGCAACGGCTAGTTTTTAACCCATTTTAAGTGCTTTTAATGCTCATTTAATGTGGTCTAACGGCTCTATTTCAGCCCAGATTATTCTCCACCATTCCTTAAAGCTATAAAAGGGACAAAAAGGTGGGAATCATCAAGAAGAGAGATTTTTGAAAAGAGGATTTCAAGCAAACTTTTCAGTCCTAAGCAAGAGCTCACTCAAATTATTCAAGAAGCCTTTAATTCAAGCTCACCAACTCCTCAAGTGCACATTCAAGTCTCCAACCACCTTGAGAAAATCAAAAAGAGCCTTCTTCTCCTTGAGTAAAGTGTATTTAAAGTCTCATTCGCTCATTAAAGGAGTTTCTTTTGTATTTACTGTGCTATTGATTGTTATACTCTGGTTGAGTTGTTGTTTTTGTTTTGGAAGGATTCCAAAACAAGGGAAGGTTGATCCGAACCTTGAATCAGAGTGTATTGGGTTGGCTTGTACCCAGGAAACAAGTGGACTAGCTTGGGATAGCTAGAGTTGGAGTTTATGACGAGTGTATTCAGGTTGAATACAAGTTAGTGGATTGAAATTCTTAAGTAGGAGCTTGGGGAGTGGATGTAGGTGCAAGATTGGCAGCGAACCACTATAAATCCTTTTGTTTGTGTTGTGCCTAATTGCTCTTCTTTAGAACTTCTTTATTCTCTTGCATTCTTGCTTTTAATCATTAGCCTTGAATTAACTATACTCTCCCTATTCATTTAGCTATTGTTAAATATTTTTCATAAGACTTAAGTTAAGTTTAAAATTTTTAGAAGCCCAATTCACCCCCCCCTCTTGGGTTGCATAGCTGGGCAACACAAATCTTTATTCCCTGTAATGCAGGGACATCATTCCCGATTAAGAGAATATCATCCACATACAATACAAGAAATACTACTACTGGACCATTAGCCCACTTATAAATGCATGGCTCTTCTCTGTTCTTAACGAAGCCATATGTCTTGATCGTCTTATCAAAATGTATGTTCCAACTCCGTGATGCCTGCTTAAGTCCATAAATGGACCTCTATAGCCTGCACACCTTAGACTCATCTGTGGATGTGAATCTTTCAGGTTGTATCATATACAACTCTTCATCCAGCTCTCCGTTTAGGAAAGCTGTCTTCACATCCATCTGCCAGATTTTATAGTCCAGATGGGCAGCTATCGCAAGCATAATCCGAATAGATTTGAGCATTGCCACAGGAGAAAATATCTCGTCATAGTCTATACCATAACGTTGATGATATCCCTTGGCAACCAGATGGGCTTTATAGGTTTCCACCTTTCCGTCTGCACCTCTCTTCCTCTTGAAGACCCACTTACACCCTATGGATTTTACTCCTTCGGGTGGGTCAACCAATGTCCACACATCGTTGACCTTCATGGACTCCATTTTAGATTTCATGGCCTCCAGCCACTTCTCAGAGTCGGGTCTCTGCATTGCATCCATGTAGGTGATCGGATCCTCATCGTTTTCATCAAGTTCAATAGGATCGCCGTCTCGGACCAAGAAACCATAGTATCTGTCCGGTTGATATGGTACTCTACCAGATCGCCTTAAGGGTGCTTGAACAATGGGCTCCGGATTTGATCTAACCAAATCCGGTTCAGGTTCAGCAACTTGTGTCTGTTTTTCCACCTGCCGAACTTCGTCAAGTTCGACCTTAGAGGCAACAATCCCTTCACCAAGGAACTTCTTTTCCAAAAAGATTGCCTTAAGGCTGACAAATACTTTTTGCTCATCAGCTAGGTAGAAGTAATACCCTTTGGTCTCTTTGGGTACCCTATAAAATTACACTTGTTAGACCTAGGTCCAAGCTTGTCTGTAATTATACGTTTAACATAAGTCGGACACCCCCAAACCCTAAGGTGTGAGAGTACTGGCTTATGTCCTATCCTTATCTCATATGGCATTTTGGTTACAGACTTACTCGAAACTCTATTTAGAAGGTAACAAGCTGATTCGAGTGCATATCCCCAGAGGGAGATCGACATACTAGCAAACCCCATCATAGATCGAACCATGTCCAACAAGGTCCGATTCCTCCTTTCAGATACACCATTATGTTGTGGTGTTCCAGGAGGAGTCCACTGAGAGAAAATCCCATTCTCCCCAAGATATGTCAGAAAATCATTGGAAAGGTATTCACCTCCTCGATCAGATCGAAGAGTTTTAATACACTTTTCAGTTTATTTTTCTACCTCATTTCGAAATAGTTTAAACATTTCAGACGACTCTGATTTATGCTTCATTAAATAGACATACCCATACCTCGATAGGTCGTCTGTGAAGGTTATGAAGTAGAAATATCCACCTCTTGCACTTAAGCTCATGGGTCCACATACATCAGAATATACCAAACCTAAGAGTTCACTGGCTCGCTCACCTTTTTCAATAAAAGGTGATTTGGTCATTTTACCAAGAAGACAGGACTCACAGGTTGGAAGTGATTCACAATCACCTACTTCAAAAATTTCTTCTTGAGCCAACCTGTTTATCCTGTTCTTATTGATATGACCTAGCCTACAGTGCCAAAGGTAGACTTCTGACACATTATCTATTCTAGGGCGTTTACCGAAGGTTTGAACCACATTAACAGGTTGTGATAGAAAGTAAATTCCATTATTAAGTTATCCAACAAACATTGTAACACCATTCAAAATGATATTACAAATATTTTTTTTTATTAAAAATTGATAACCGTTCATGGCCAAAAAGCCTACAAAAATAATATTTAATAAAAAGCTTGGACAATAGTGACATTCACTCAGAATTACGTTTTGAGAATTGATTACAAGGTTCATGATTCTTAATGCTAGAATTGGAACTTTGCTTCCATCTTCAACGTTCAGAAATCTCTCGCCTTCATCAAATCTCCTACTGACCTGCAGACCCTGCATCGAATTGCAAATATGATAAGGGCTTCCGGTATCCAATACCCAGGTAGTAGTATCACAAATGAAAAAGTTGCAAGGTGTTATCATATAAGTACCTTGCTTCTTCTTCGGCCTGTTCGGGTCCAAGGAAGCAATGTATAGAGGACAGTTTCTCTTTCAGTGCCCCTGCTTCTTGTTGGGTAGATGTCTGGCCAGGACACCACCTCTCAAGATCTTTTCAGTACCACACGATGCAGCAGAAAGAAAGAAGAAACAAAACAAAAGAAAAATAATCAAAATACGTGGATCAACCACAAAAGGGCTCGCCTCCACGGGGTATGCAAACTTCACTATGAAAAAAAAATTTTACAAGAGGAGACCTCACCCTCAACTCTTGTACACCCAATTCTCTCTCACTAGAAGTTTCCCTCACAAAAGCTCTCTTTCTCTTGGAGACACCCCCTGAACCCCTGAAGTGCCTGACGACCGCTGTCCAAAAGCCTCCTGCTCCTCTCTCAGTGCTTCCGCCTCTCTCTTCTCTCGGGTTCCGTACGGGCATCGTACGGCCCAAAAAACTAACCACTACCCCCTCTGTTTCACGTACAGGCCCTTTTAAAGGGTTAAACACTTGATTAGAGAATGATTAGGAGTCCTAAACAAAGCCAGATAACCCCTAGACCGTCAGATCAAGATCGGGAGCCACCCACGTCCTCAGATCGCACTCCGATCCACAAAATAGTGTCGTGGACTGTGAGAAATATGTGGGAAATGCCCATGCGGTCCACAGGCCTAGTCGTGGACCGCACGATCCATGGTGGACCGAGGCAACAGGGCCAGCAGGCTGCCTAGGCCGACCCGCTCCCACGCGCCCGGCTGGGATGCACGCTCGGCTGGGCCGCACGCCCGCCTGGGCCGTGCGCCAGGCTGGGCCGCGTGCCCGCCTGGGCCACCCGCCCGCGTGGGTCGCACGTCCCGCACGCCGCCGCTTGCGGCCGCGCCGCTGCCGCCCGCCGCCGGTCGCCGGCGGTCCTCCATCACCTTGAATCTCGTGCCGACTTCAAAAGCTCGTATCTCCTCCATCCGAGCTCCATTTCGGGTGATCTTGGTCTCGTTGGACTCTATTTTTTGTCACGAACCTTGCTGTGGGATCAATGTGGGCTGAATCTCGAGACATCAAATCCTAACAATCTCCACCTTGACTCGATATTCGGCCTCCTCCAAACTTCAAGAGCTTCTGGATCTCCTCGCCCCCATGCCTTGGGGCAATCGCCTGCTGATCATGGATGGGCAAACATGGGAGTCGAGCCAGGCTGCTCGATCCCATCTCCATCGTATGCTGTGCTCCTCCTGACCTGAGACCTACTCGGGGCATCATCCTACGGCAATAGGAATCTCACCTTGCGACGTCGCCTCTCGTCCTCTTGAGTCTCCGTCTCGTGCCCGATTTGCCTCCTGGAGCTCCACCTCGCTCTAGGCTCCGCCTGGCTTTCGAAGCTCCACCTCGCACTGGGCTCCTCGCCAGGTAATAATGTCCTCTGCTCCCCTTCTTCCCCTCCAGCACAATCCTATCGCCGCGTAGCACCCTCAGGATTTCTCCACCAGCTACCATCCTGTAGCCTCTCGAATCCAGTCTGCCAAGTGAGATAAGATTTCACCTGAAATTGGGTATGTATCAGACCTCCCCCAATCTCCTCACTGCACCGTCATGTGTCCTCCAGCTGACCGTCCCAATGCCTCTGATCGCACAGCTCGATCCATCCGACAGATATATAGTACCCTCACTATTCTTCAAGAAGTCAAACTGCTCCTCTCTACAACATACATGATAGGGGCATGCAGAATCTAATATCCACTGCTGGAAAGAAGTAGATACCTCGTCAGATATCTCCAGGACATCTCCATCTAAATCACTGTCGGCTGTCGCTACAGCAGTCACCGTCTGATCTTTCAGTTGAGGGCAATCTCTGGCTAGATGCCCCAACTCCTCACACCGGTAACACCTGATTTTGCTCAAGTCCCTCCTGGACTTAGACCGCCCTCGTTGCGATCTCCTGTCGCTCCGTCTACTGCCTCCTGCTCTTCCAGAAGCCACCAAAGCTGAGCTACCACCACCTGAGCTCGAAGCTGGGTTCTCCCTCCTGAGAACCTCATTCTGGAGTATCACTGTGGTGACCTCGTCCATCTTGATAGTGCTCTTCCCCACTAAAAGAGCAGTCACCAAGGTCTCGTACGAAGGGGAAAGCGACGCCAGCAAAACCAGCGCCCTGGTCTTCTCCTCAATATTCTCACCAACACTGAGGAGGTCGGTGAGGATCTTCTGGAAGTGGCTCAAATGCTCCTGCACGCTCTGTCCCTCAGTCATCCGCAGTTGATAAAATTGCCTCAAGAGGAAAAGTGTGTTGGTGAGAGACTTTGCCATGTACAACTCCTCGAGCTTCGACCACAGTACCGTTGGAAAAGTCTTGCTCAGCACATGGATCACCACCTCATCCGCCAGGTACATGCGGATGGTACTCACCGTTTGCATCTGTAGCCGTTTTCAATCCCGCACCTCTATGGTGGTCGGCTTCTCATCGCACAAGAGAGCATCGATCAATCCCTGTTGGATGAGCACGTCCTTCACCCTTGCCTGCCACAAGAAGAAATTGCTCTTACCATCGAACTTGTTGATCTCCATCTTGATTGTTCCTGTCTTCTCCATCTTCAGTCTTGCTCACCACCACTGCAATCTGCATCCTTATACTGCCTTGCTCTGATACCACTTATTGGGTGGATGTCTGACCAGGACACTACCTCCCAAGATCTTTTCAGTACCACGCGATGCAGCAAGAAGAAAGAAGAAACAAAATAAAAGAAAAACAATCAAAATATGTGGATCAGCCACAAAAGGGCTCGCCTCCACGGGGCATGCAAACTTCACTATGAAAAAAAAAATTTACAAGAGGAGACCTCACCCTTAACCCTTGTACACCCAATTCTCTCTCACTAGAAGTTTCCTTCACAAAAGCTCTCTTTCTCTTGGAGACCCCCCTGAACCCCTGAAGTGCCTGGCGACCGCTGTCGAGAAGCCTCCCGCTCCTTCTTTCTCAGTGCTTTCGCCTCTCTCTTCTCTCGGGTTCTGTATGGGCTTCGTACGGCCCAAAAAACCAACCACTACCCCCTCTGTTTCACATACAGGCCCTTTTAAAGGGTTAAACACTTGATTAGAGAAGGATTAGGAGTCCTAAACAAAGCCAGATAACCCCTGGATCGTCGGATCAAGATCGGGAGCCACCGATGCCCTCAGATCGTGCTCTGGTCCACAGAATAGTGCCGTGGACCGCAAGAAATGCGTGAGAAACGCCCACGCGGTCCACAGGCCCAGCCGTGGACCACCCGGTCCACGGTGGACCGAGGCAACAGGGCTAGCAGGCCGCCTGGGCCGGCCCGCTCCCGCGCGTGGGCCTGCGCACGCCTGGGCCGTGCGCCCTGCTGGGCCGCATGCCCGCTTGGGCCGCCCACCCGCGTGGGTTGTGCGTCCCGCATGGACCTGGGTCGTGCGTCTCGCGCGCCACCACCTGCGGCCGTGCCATTGCCGCCCGCCGTTGGACGCCGACGGTCCTCCGCAACCTCGAATCTCATGCCGACTTCAAAAGCTCGTATCTCCTCCATCCAAGCTCCGTTTCGGGTGAACTTGGTCTCGTTGGACTTCATTTTTCATCGTGAACCTCACTGTGAGATTAATGTGGGCTGAATCTTAAGGCATCAAATCCTAACACTTCTTGCAAAAGAAGCACTCCGTCTGGCTCTGGTCGGGCTTGCACTTCTTGGTCTGACCCTGTGCAGACGTCCCAGCATGCAGCTGCACCTTCTTATTCTTCTTCTTCTTGTTCTTCTTCTTCCCTTTCTTAAAGGGTCGACGATCAGAAGAAGACCCTCCCACAACATTCACCGACTCCTTATGGAGCTGGTGATCCTTCTCAAAGTTCTGCAGCAACCCCAACAAATCGTGGTAGTTCACTGCAGACTTTGTCATCCGAAAATGAGTAAGGAAGGGGAGGAAGGACTTGGGCAATGAATTAAGGATCGCATCCTTATCGAGCTGCTCATGCAGGGGAAAGCCCAGCTTAGTTAGGCGCTCAATCATTTCGATCATGTACAGTACATGATCAGTGATTGAGGCTCCAACCCTCATCCGAGCATTGAAAATGGCACAACTAGTTTTGTGCCTTTCAATGTCGTCAGGCATGCCAAAGGAGTTGTTCAACATTTGAAGCATCTCCTGTGGTTGGGCGTTCTCGAACCTGCGGCTGAACTCATCATTCATTGCCGCCAGCATAATGCACCGAATGGTGGTGCGATCATTGAGCCACTTCTGATAAGTATCTCGGACCGTCCCTCTAACGTTCGGGGCTGGCTCCTCAGTTGCCGGATCCATTACTACATTAAGGATCCGCTCATGCTCAAGGATGATTTTTAATTTTTGATACCAGCTATCGAAATTAGGCCCATGAGCTTGTCATTATCTAATAATGATCGGAGGGACAGGGTAGTGGTCATAGCTGCATAAAGGAAAACCAGACCTCTATTAGTACATAAATTATTAATACTAAAGACTTGGACTTTAGTCTAAAATTTTTTTCAATATTTTTACAAACTGGTAGCCTCAACCTCCAATTCGAGGAATTACTTTAATTCCTAAGTGGGTACTAGAATCCACACAGACTACACACGAGCCCAACTTTGGTTGGTCAACCCATGTGCATCTATGGGTAGGTTCATAACCAGTTGTTGCTCTAAACAACTTCTAGTAATTGATTTTGCCCCAGAACCTAATCAGTAGGCTTTGACCTCCACTGAAAAGATCTGGTTAGGTCCAACCATTAATATGATTTGATTTGGTGAATCGGACCAATAAATAATCAGGCCCGACTTTGGCCGGCCAACCTGATCACCATCAGAAAGACTCAAACCAAATTATCATATTATGAATGATAATTCCATTAGTCAATAAGCACCAGGCCTTTGGGCCTCTAATGATTATTAAACTAATGGACTCATTATCACTCATTTAATGGGAGGCTATGATTTAGTTATCAATATAACTTAATCATTTTTAGGGACCTAATAATTTTTAAGGATTTTATTAAAGGATAAAAGAGAAGAAAATATTCAGCCAATTTCAATCCTCCTACTGACTTCACCAAGTCAGATTAAAAAAAGATTTAATTAAAGCTGGCATTAGGAGCACCTAAATCAGTCAAACTGATTTACCTAATGACATTGGTGAGCCCTAATCACCAAGTGATCTAATCAAAACTTAATTCACCAGGTTGGCCAGGTAAGTGAGATCAGTGGTGGGGATAAGCCATTAACTCGTCAGAGATCGAATCACTGCGAGTAGCTCTCGCTTAAAAATCACTGGTCAAAATACCAAACTTACCTTAGACACCAACCGATTCATTAGTTTTAATTTGATCAACTTATTAAATAGGGTTCCACCGTGTAGCCATGAATTAAGTCTATCTTGGTCTAGTTAAAGATATGGACCCATTCAACTACAACTATTGAAGTTGAGTCTAGAGTATCCTTGACCTAATCTAATTCAACTTTTGATTAGATTTGATCAATTACTCTAATTTAGTCCATTTCTTTAAGCTAACCTTAGGTCTAACCCAATTATGGACCTAATCCATCTAATCCATTGACCCACAAGTTTATGCAATTGTCTTAGGTCTTAATTCATAATTCTAGACCTACTAGACAATACTTAATTCTTTTAATTAAGTATTTGGGCTGATGGGTCAGGGTTTGGTATTTTGAAAATAATTTTCAAATTTGAAAGGTTTTATTTTCTGTTCACCAAATATGTTGACTCATTTCATAAATAGATCAGCACATTTCATAAATAGCAATCCTATTGCTAATTACATAACAGAAAATAACTCAATCAAAATAAATCATGAATATTTCTTTAGATCTAATCTAATACATTCATGATAAATTTCACAATTGAATCTTTATAATTAATTCCTTTCGCTGCTTCATTTGCATGGGATATAATTGCAGCGGCACTCCTACCGCCATAGGAAACCCCATCGAATGGGAGGAGAGAGCCTTTAAACCCTACTTTTCTCCTATGACCGGACGGCCATGGCAACCAACCCAATTCGATTACTTGCTACTTGGATCAAGTATATCTAAATATACTAATTTCTAAATTTAAATTTTAAATTTCAAATTTTTGAATTTCAAATTTTAAATTTTTGAATTTCAAATTTCAAACAAATTTCAAATTTCAAATTTTGAATTTCAAATTTAAAATTTCAACCAAATTTTAAATTTCAAATTTCAAATTTTGAACTTCAAATTTTTAAATTTTGAATTTCAAATTTCAAATTTCAAAATTCAAATATCAAATTTTGAATTTCAAACTTTTAAATTTTGAATTTCGAACAACTTCCAAAATTCAAATTTCAAATTTTGAATTTTAAATTTCAAATTTAAACTTTTAGATTACAACTTAATCTATGCATGCAAATTCATATATCATATCTTAGAACCCGCTCTGATACCATTTGTGGGGAAAAATTCAGTGCAGGGGTAAAATGGTAATTTTAAAACTTTTTCAAAATTATGATTTTACAGTGGAAAAATATTAATTAATCTAATTAATTAACATAAATTTATCCTACACTAGGATCTAAATATGATATATAGCATGCATTCATTTAAATTTAAAATTCAAATTCGAACAGTAAACATTTTACTGTAATGTGTTCAGAACACAATACCTTTGTGCAGGTAGTAGATCGCCATAATCTGATCACTGTCGGGAGAGTCTAATCATCGTGATGTAGCCACACAGTATGTCTAGCCTCTGTGGATCATCCACATGAAGCTTTCGGTCTGATCGACTCCTCACGAGTGCTAGCTCGTTGTAGAGCCCTTTTGACGGTGGATGCTGATCGAACTCCTTCGATCGATGTCTGTCGATTCTTTGAATGCTCTAGATCATCAACAGATATGCTTGAGAGGATGTTGAAGATCTCCCTGAGATTTTGTGGGCTCACACATTCGTAGCTCACTTTCTCACTTTTCGAACCCCAGGTTAAAACTCTAAAGAATTCACCAAAAATCTTGCATCCACTTTTCTTTCTTTTCTTTCTTTTTCTCTTGGAAGGATACGGACTTCCTTCTCATGCACAAGACTTCTCACGCCCCAAAATTTTTCTCCAAAAATCTTCTTCTTGCATGCCCCACTCTTCTCCTCCTTTTGGATTCAAATGGACACCAACTCATCCCTT
Source organism: Elaeis guineensis (assembly GCF_000442705.2). NCBI lineage: Eukaryota > Viridiplantae > Streptophyta > Magnoliopsida > Arecales > Arecaceae > Elaeis > Elaeis guineensis. Next base: position 52,733,793 of record NC_025997.2, read on the forward strand.
ATCCACTAAAGGTGTGAGGCATGGCTTAAATTGTGCATGAAGTGATTTCATGAGAAACCTTTTCTCATGTAATAAATAGGACATAAAAAAAGGGATAAGGTGCAAAGATTGATTGCCCATTCAAATTCAAACTTTATTTTGAATTTGAATGGCCAACCAATCATCCTTATCCATCCATTTGGCACATGAAAGTGGGGCATGGAGAGGGCTTGGTGTGAGGAAAAAATTCATGAGAAGTTCCTTCCAAATGGGTGCAATGGAAGTGAGGTGGCGCATGGAGATTGGATCAAGGTGGTTTAATTATTTAAACCAACCTAATTGAACCAAGTAAGTTAGGTCCAATTAGACTAATTTAAACTCAACTTAATTAGACTTAATTAGGCTCAATAAAATCCTAATCAAATCAAGAATTGACTAAGCCCAACCCCTGATCAAATCAGGGACCAAACCATCTCAACGATTAGGTCAACTCTTAACCTAATCGGGTCAAACCCAACTGAATCCAATTCAATTGGACTTGATCCAAAAATAATTACTCAATCAAATTGAGTTAATTAGCGATCAAATTACTAATTAAATCTCTCATAAATACTGAATCTAAATTCGATGGGCAATCAGGCATCAGAATTCATCGATATGTAAACCTGATCAAAAAATTCCAACCAGTGGGACTCTTGACCTCGATACCCATAATGTGTGGAACTCATGATCAGAGAATCCTGATTCTCGATCACTGAGTCCCAAATATGTAGGATTCTACATCAGCCATCAGATCAGATAAGAACCTCTAATGTGTGTGACCCCACAGGTTCGAACCTAAGCCGGTAGCACAGGAACCAATTCCTGTACTAATCGAAGTGACCATCTAGCAATAGTACCCGATGATCGGATAGGTCGAATGGTCACAATCGCAACACTTAGAACCTACGTGAATATGGTTACTGTATAATTCATCCTTTTGATCTCTGTGTTTAGGATGACTCAGGGTGAAACTGTCAACCCTGATCAGATCATCCGAATCGTGCTCAGCTCAAACAGTCCTGTGACTCCTCACAAGGACTACCCTGGCCAAGATTTTGCTAAATTGAAACACGACTGTACACAACTCCTAAACTGGAGTGGTCAATCCCATCTTGACACATGCACTGACAAGTCAAGTACTTGACTACACCCAACAGCCTTCCGTCACTGAATTAAAAATTCAGGTAGTCCAGTGCCTAAGTGCAGTGAGTTGCTTACAAGTCACCATGACAGTCTCAGGTCGGAGGGATATTTATATCCATATTCCATCGGAGCAAATCTTGACAGCAGAAATAACTCTGGAGTCGGTCACATTCAATGCAGATGTACCCTTATATCTCATCTGTATGCCATACCAGTGTCTCCACACTCATTGGTTAAGAGGACAACCAACCTATATGGCACACAACGACCTATGCTTGATAAACGTTATCGTCCTTGGTAACAATGTATCATTTGATCGCGAACAGATTTAAGGACTAAACGACAAATCCTCCTTTGTCGAGTCTAAATAGTCCTAAGGACTTCACCACAACATAGGAGTTCATTAGAAGATGAAATATTTTGTAATAAAAAATACCAAAATAATTTTTATTAATTCATAATTTATGTATAAATACAAAAATGAGTACAACCGTCAACAGGCTGACGATTGACTTTGGGACACTATTCCCAACATATATATGTATATGTTTGTGCATATATTTAAAATTTAGAAATTAGATTGTCGTAAAATTTAAAATTGACCTAGATTTAAAACTATTTTAAATCTAACATGGATAAAATACATATCTAATCTGCACTTGCCAAGAATGTTCACATGTAAAAATTTAGATGCTAAAAAATAAAATCAGATTCAGAGTTAGGTCTTTACTTTTTACGTGGGTCGATGATCTTCACAGCTAATGATCTTAGTAATCTGGTGAGATTTCTACAGAGCCACACATACATCCAGTCTCTATGGATATCTACTGAGATTGATCTGATCAGGAGAACTCGATCTCACCGGGATGCTAGCTCTCTTGCAGAGATCGCTCCTTGAATTATCGAATTGATTTGATCTTTTGATTCTCTTCTGAAGAGAATCAAATAGATCTAAAAGAAGAGGATAAAATCAGATCACATATGATTTCTTTTTCCTTTTTCTCTTCTTAAAAAAGAAATATGAAGATCTATGGAAGAAGACAAGAGATTTGATCTCTTTCTTCTTTCTTTCCTGTCCAACCCTTGAACTAGATCTAGAAAAGGATGAAAAGAACTTTTCATGTCCATCTCATGGATCAAGAAGGAGAGTAAAAATTAGATCTAATCTGATTTTTAATCATGTCCAACTCTTGAACATATTTGTAAGAGAGGAAGAGGGAGACAAATAAAACATGTTTAACTCTTAGACATAAAAGATCAAAAAAGATGTCCAACTCTTGGACACTAGGATAAGGGAGAGAGAGAGAGTTCTACCTTTCAAAACAACCAACTATTGGTTGTTAGAAAGAAGGATAGGAAAAAGATGAGGCATCCCAAACTTTGTACGTTGAGAAGCCCTCATGCCCATCCTAGTCCTCACACCAACCAGCCCTCACACCCTCCTTTGCTTTGGCGTCGTCCATCCCTCTCTCCTAGGGTGTCCAAATTGATCTCATCTTAAGGTTGCCACCCTATCAAATCCCCTTTTTAAATAGGAGAGTGGTTAGGCTTGTTACAAGAGATGGAGTTTGAAACAAGCTTGTATGTAGAAACCTTTTTCATGTTTAAGAAGTCTTAGGCATCCTCTCATATGGGGTGTTGGATACAGGATAAGGTCTCCTTATGGATTAGGTCAAAGTTGGTTCAAATCCAAATAAAATATGGACTCCAATTTAGATTAGGTTTCATCATAAATTAAGTCCAATCCTCTTAGACCAATAAAATCCAATCCAAGTCAAATTAAAACCATATCTAATCAAATTAAATCTAATTTAATTTGATTAAAACTCAATCCAAATCAAACATGGATAAGGATTAGGTCAAACCTAATCTAGATAGATTTGGATCAAGTGTTCATTAGGTCTAATCTCATTAGACTTATGAAACTTAATTTGAGTCAAACTCAAACTAAACTAATCAAATAAAATCTAATTTAATCTAATTAAGATCTAATCTTAATATTTGTTCAAATCAAATAATAAATAATAATTATAATTTAGTCCTTCTATAACTTACTAACTCTTGGCAAGCTCTCAATATAACTTTTACATTTAAGTCCAATCATCAATCAAATTGATAATTAAGACCACTTGTAATTTATGATTCAAAATCATGATTTGATAGTCTTATCAGTCAAGACCTCTTTTATGTGTGACCCCATAAGTTTTATTCTATCTGATAGTGAAAAATATTTTGATCTCCATCAAAATATTATTAAAACTCCTTTCAATAGATTGAGCAATTTCAACCATCAATCGAGAATTATTGACCATCAAAATAATTCTTGTTGGTCCCATTATCTACCAATGATGTCTAGCAGTATATAGTAGTAGTCCAGTAGAATAGAAGAATGAACCTCTAGGTGTGAGATCAGGTGTGGTGCTCCCAAGCCTTGGGAACCCAAGAGAAAAGACCAAGAAAACAAGGAAACAAGCCAAGGAAGAAGTCAGCCAGGATAGAGTTGTTTCAGTAGCTTAGTTGGCTTATTTCTGAGACTAGGTCGACTAAGTTGAAGGTAACTCGATCCAGTCTCAGAGTGGGTCGACTATATCTCAGAGGAGGGGTCAGACAAAAATAGATATTTCAAAATTTTCAAACCAGTACGTAGGTGAGTCCACTCAGTCTTAGACTGAGTCAACTCAGACTAAGTCTACTTAGTTTTATGGATAAAACTGCATTGATTTTCTGTTTGGGTTTAGGATCGGATTTGATCCTAGGTGGCTTAAGGCCTTAGTTTGAGAGGTCTTAAGGGGCTAATTCATGGTTTGGGCTAGGATTAAGTCCAAGGGATGAGTGCATGGCAAGACGTGGGTGTACATGGGCTTGGGGGGTGCATCACATTGAATTAGCCATTTGGAAGTTTTGTTGAACTTTGGGTTTGATCCTTTTGTATAGGTATATATATATGTAACTAGGTCAAGGATTATAAGTTGATTCATATTACTGAATTCAATAAAGCTCTTTCAACTAAGAACATCTTCTCCTTCTTCCTCTCTTCCTTTCGAAGCTAGGGCATCATTGATCACCCTTGTTCTTTCTTGTTCGTGCTTTTGCATTCAGGTGTGCTTTCTTCAGTTGCTAGCTAATTACCAGGTTCCCATGAATGGTTCGAGATCATCTCAATATTTGGTATTAGAGCAGGGTTGCATGGAGAAAAGAAGGAAGGGGCCTAGGATTTTTGTATCCAGGATCTACAGCACTAGGTTTTATCCCTAAAACTTTTCTTTGTCTTCTTCGTGGTGATCTTTTGTTTGAGGTAGAGAGGTTCTACACATGGAAGAGGTGAAAGAGAAGGTTGGAAGGAAGATCTAGGTCTGATAGATCATTGGTAAAAAGGGGTTATTTTGGTGTGTGATTGCAGAAGGATGTTAGGGTTGCAGATTTCGCTCGATTGTGGTAATGGCTTCAAGTGGATTTGAGGTAGACTTTGAAAAATTTGACGGCAAGGAGAACTTTATCCTATGGCAGCAAAGGATAAAGGATTTGCTAGTTCAGCAAATGATCTACAAGGTCTTGGTAAGAGAAAGACTGAAAAGGATCAGTGTTAAGGACTAGGAGGAGTTAGAAGAAATTACTTTTAACACCATCAGGATGTGCTTGGCTGATGAGGTGTTGTTAAATGTATATGCTAGAAGCCAATATGACTGACACATTATAATAAATTTAGGATATAATTTTATACTTAATATATTTATTTGATCAATAAAAGGATAAGTTTATTTTTCATTCAAGTGTGCTGTGTCTTTGAATCATCCATGAAATTAAATTTTGATACATATTCTCAAAGAGTTGAAAATTAGAGACATATATTTAATTTTTAAATACTCTCGATTATAAAATTATTATAAGGATGGTGATCGATCCAGATAGACCGACGCACAGATCACTTCCTTCGAGATGATGAGTCTCTAGTTTACAGTATAGAGACACTGGATGACGAGTGCGGGTAGTTGTTAGAGAATAACTAGTACTGAGCGTGACCATACAAGAGATCACTTAGATTTCTATTCGATCGTCAGTGATTGTCTCGATGTTGTAGTTGTGTGAATGATTCTTTGACCTGAGATGATACGACTGCTCGTAGTGAGACTGTTGGAGTTTGACTGACATGTAAATATGGGTTTCAATGAGCTCTTGTAGTAGATGTTGGTGACAGTTGGTCCACTATAGGAGTAGGATCCGCATCAAGATGAGATCTATTGATCTTGATAGAGAGGAGTAGTTTTATGGAATTTGAGAGGCTAAGTCTGAGAGTCTGTGGCCACAGCAGTATGATTAATGAAAAAAAATTTTCATAGAAATCACAATTAGACTTGAGCTAATCAAATTTATCATATGACTGATGTTGAGGTTTGACGATTTATCCATGACCTGCTATCTAGTCAGGACTCATGATAGAGGGACTGAATCATACGTTAACTACACCTTGAGGTTCTTTTCGATTCTACTGGGTTGCCACTATATACTGCAAGGTGTCACTAGTAGATTGTGAGAGCTCACTAGGATTGTTTAGGATCGACAATCCTATTGGGAATTGTGTTCTAAAATCAATCGTGTGACGATTGAGTTCATCCTTGTATATGAATTATTGATTATTGAATAAAAGTTATTTTGACATTTATATCATAAAGTTACATCTTCCTTGAACTCTTGTACTGTGATGAAATCCTTAGAACTATGCTAGTGTGCGATAAAGAGAAGATTTATCATATAGTTCTTAAACATATTCACGATCAAATGATACGTCATTACAGGATGATGACGTTTATCGAGTGGAGGTCATTGTGTGCCATATGGGTTGGTTATCCTCTTAGTCAAGGAGTGTGATGACACTAGTATGGCATACAGATGAGATGTAGGGGTACATTATCCTTTAGACCTGAGATCATCATAGTGACTTGCAAGCAACTCACTATACTTTGGTGTCGGACTATCTAGATTTTTAATGCAGTGATGGAAGGCTACTGGGTACAGTCAAGTACTTGCGAAGTCTATGTGTGGATCAAGATGAAATTGACCCCTTCAGATTATTGAAGTTGATGTATCGCTGTCTTTTAATTTAGCAAAGCTTTGACCAGGATAATCAATAAGATAGATTTGAAAGGTTGAAATACAATGCGGATAAAGCAATCGGTTGACAGTTAACCTAAGACCATCCTAGAGCATTCAGGGTCAGAAAGATTAATTATGTGGTAACCATATGTATGGATTTTGAAATATTTTTTTATGATAATTTGATCTATCTGGATGTTGAAAACTATTGCTAGGTGGTATCTAGATTAGTGCAGGAATTGGTTCCTGTGCTACCGGCTTAGTATTTGAACCTATAGAGTCACGCACACAAGTCAGACAAAGTAGAAAGAAATTGATCTATATTTATATATCTAATTTGGAAGTACTTGACTTGATTGAAAATATAAGCTAACTTGATTGAGAATTAAGTTATGGGTCAAACGGGATTGAAGAGTTGACTATGTCTAGCTAGCACTATACATAAGGTTCAGGTTTGATTCGGGGGATGAACAATTTTTGATCTATGATCCATGGAGCATATGAAAGATTAAATTTAAGTACTGATTAATTTTAGATTATATCTAAATTAATTAATAATTAATTAAATCTAAAATTTAAGTTAGATTTGGTACAAAAGTTCTAAAAAATTTGAGATTGACAGTCTTTCAAAATTATTTCGAACTAGCTTTGAATTGGATTCGAATCGGATCCATTTTTGATGAGATATGAGTATTTTCACTTACATTGAGATTCTCCTCTCATTGTGGGCCAACCAACACCTGAAGCTTTGCTCATTTGGGGCATCCCATGTGGGTGATGGAGTGGGTAAAAATTGGTTGTCATATGTGATGGTAATTCTATCTCATAAAGAAATTCTTCTTTCATGAGTATTGGACTGATTCAAATCATATTTGAGTTAGGACTCCCATACTTATTGGGTCATAAAAATTATCTATAAATAGAGAGGGTCTGTACCTATGGATGCATAGCAAACAAATCAGATTGAGAGAAGATAGAAAGAGAGAGAGAGAGAGGTCCCTTCCCCTTTGCCCTCTCCTTTTGTTGCTGCCCCTCTTCCCTTGGGCATGGATCCATCTTGGGTGTCTCACATGCTAGTGTGAGGTATCACACCAGTACATCTCATCTCTTGATTGGTTGAGTTACGAAGGTAATTAGATTGGAGTTCATCCTGCTTTCCTGCGACATCTGATGTGCATGCAAAGTAGAGGGTCTGCACATCCAGACCTCCGTGAAGGTTTATATTAGATAATTTAAAATTTGATCTCTGATTTTACTGGTAATCAGGTAAGAATTTAATCTTTAATTATGTAGATGAATAAAAAAAATTTTAGATGCAACCTGGGCCTTCCGAGGAGAAACAATTTCTTTCCCTTCAATTGGTATTAGAGTAGGCCTGAAATATATGCATATATAATAAAATTTTTTGAGATTAATTATATAAGATGTAATTGAGATTTTTTATAAAATATTAAATCTAATTTAAATATATTTATATAAAATTTTTGATCTAATTTTGATCGGATTAGAGGTGCCTAACCAATGGTTGATTGAGGTTGTTATAAGTTTGTTATAACAGAATTCTGCTGTTACTAAATTTTTGATGGAATAACAATATGAATTAAAATCTATTTTAAATTTATTTTAATAAAATTTTAATATTATTATTTTTCTTATGAAATAGAATTTATTTTAGATCTGAATTAGATCCATTTTGATGGATATTTAGATCTAAATTTTATCGAAATTCAGTACTGCGTGAAAATAGATTTTATCAAAAATTTATTCCTTATGCATTCATATTTACATCTAATTAATTTTTTATATGATATCAAATCTAAAATTAATATTTTATAATTAGTATAAGATATATTTCAAATCTGATATGATGTATATGATACATCAAATCTAATTAGATTAGATGAAGAATATAATTGATAAGATCAAGGATATGTTTATGACATAAAATAGTTTTATCAATAATTGTATGTTGACGTAATTATATATGAAATTAGATTTTAGATCTTCATAGCCTAGTACTCGGATTGGTGAGATTACCAAACTATCCAGTCATAGAAGATTGAAGAGATTAATCTCTTTTTTGCTTATTCGATGGATTCTCTTATGACGTGTAGGGGTGTCGTTGTGATATGATTTCATGAAGAAGAAAAGTGAATAAATTTTTATGTATTATTTTGATCATAAATATATTTAGATTAGATCTAAAGTGATTTATGATTCATTGCAATAGGATAAAATTTAGATATAAAATTACTTTAGATCTAAATTACATGTTACATATGATGTAATCAGTATTGATCTAAGGTTGTCATGATACATGAGATGTATGTATGAAGTTTAGATCATACCTATATATGTTTAATTATTAAACATATTATAAAAATTTATTTTCATGTGTTGAAACATATGGTATGCTTCACCTGAAATCCTTGTAGAATAGTTCTACAGACTGAAACACACATTTCACACACTTAATTATGAATTAAATTTTAAATGATCTAGATTTGAGAATTGAAGATCATTAAGATACCACATAAAATAATAGACAAAGGGTTAGCATGAATCAGGTCCTTCTAATGGGTTAGACCTAGGATTAGAAATACATATGGAGCATGTAGAGGAATTGATTAAATCTAATCAAGTGTTGAATTAGATCAAGTCAGTATTTTTATAAATCAATCTCAATAGTTGTAGTTTGATCAAGTCTATGTATTTGACCCTAATAAATAGACCATGATCATGGCTCCATGGTTGAGCCCGAACTTTTGGTGAACCAAATCGAAACTAATTAACCAGTTGGTATCTAAGGTAAGTTTGGCAGATTCAATCAAGTGATTTTTAATTGAGAGCTATTCACTTAGATGCATCTATAGTGAGTTAAGGGCATATCCCTCCCACTGATCTCACTTACCTGACCAACATGATAGATTATGTTTTGAATAGGTCAGTAGTCGATTCATGCAGACCCATGCCATTAAGGTGAATCAGTGTGACTGATTTAGATGTCTTTAGACCAGCTTGTGTCTAATTTTTTATATGACTTGGTGAAGTCAGTGGGAGGATTTATAGTTTACAGGTCGACTTCTTCTCTTATTCTCAAATCAATGAAATTAAATCTTCTAAATTATTAGGTCCATAAAGTAATAAAGTTATGAGATAACTTGATTATTGCCTTCCATTAAGGTGCATGATAATGAATCTAATATTCTAAATAGATATTGGAGGTGCCACATGCCTGGTGTCTATTACAAATTGAAATTGTTATTTATCATATGACCATCATGATGTACCTTCAGATCAATGCTCAGATTGGTCGAGCCACACTCGGGCCTGGACATCCATTTGTTGGATGCACTTGGTGTGTCATGTTAATGGTTGGACCTAACCAAAATTTTTAGTAGAGATGCCACACGCCTGCTGAAGAGAAGCCTGGAGAAAAATCGAAACTAATTAACCAGTTGGTATCTAAGGTAAGTTTGGCAGATTCAATCAAGTGATTTTTAATTGAGAGCTATTCACTTAGATGCATCTACGGTGAGTTAAGGGTATATCCCTCCCACTGATCTCACTTACCTGACCAACATGGTAGATTATGTTTTGAATAGGTCACTAGTCGATTCGTACAGACCCATGCCATTAAGGTGAATCAGTGTGACTGATTTAGATGTCTTTAGACCAGCTTGTGTCTAATTTTTTATATGACTTGGTGAAGTCAGTGGGAGGATTTATAGTTTGCAGGTCGACTTCTTCTCTTATTCTCAGATCAATGAAATCAAATCTTCTAAATTATTAGGTCTATAAAGTAATAAAGTTATGAGATAACTTGATTATTGCCTTCCATTAAGGTGCATGATAATGAGTCTAATATTCTAAATAGGTATTGGAGGCACCACATGCCTGGTGTCTATTACAAATTAAAATTATTATTTATCATATGACCATCATGATGTACCTTCAGATCAATGCTCAGATTGGTCGAGCCACACTTGGGCCTGGACATCCATTTGTTGGATGCACTTGGTGTGTCATGTTAATGGTTGGACCTAACCAAAATTTTTAGTAGAGACGCCACACGCCTGCTGAAGAGAAGTCTGGGGAAAAACTTATTGTTAGAAGTTGTTTGGAGAAATAATTAGTTATGAACCTACCCATGGATGCACTAGGGTTGGCCGAGCCACACTCGGGCCCGAATACAGTCTGTGTGGATTCTAATATCCACTAAAAAATTAGTATAATTCTTCAAGCTAGAGGTAGAGGCTACCAATTCGTAAAAATAGTGGGAGGACCTTTAGACTAAAGTTCATATCTTCAAGATAAAAAATAATTCATATACTAATAGGCTAATATTTTTTCTTTCAGTTATAACCAATACACTATCCCTCCGTACGCTGTTGGACAGCGATAGGCTCACCGGATCCAACTTCGATAGTTGGTATCAAAAGTTGAAGATTGTCTTGAAGCATGAGAGAATTTTGTATGTCCTTACAGACCAAGCACCTGAAGAACCTACAGCCAATGCTCCTCGTGCCATGAGAGACACTTACATAAAGTGGCTCAATGACCGCACGATTGTGCGTTGCATGATGAGGGATGCCATGAATGATGAACTTAATCATAAGTTCGAGAATGTGCAGCTAGAGGAGATCATTCAAATGTTGAATGTCCTTCGGCACTCCTGAGGATGCGGAGAGACACAAAACCTCCTACGCGGTGTTCACTGTCCATATACGAGAGGGGGCTTCAGTCATCGATCATGTATTATATATAATTGAGCAGATTGAATGTCTTAGCAAACTTGGCTTTCCATTGCATGAACAGTTAGACAAGGATGCTATCTTCAATTCGCTATCAAAATCCTACCTATCCTTTCTCAGTCATTATAGAATGACGAAGCCTGTGGTAAACTACCATGATTTGCTAAGATTACTACAGACTTTTGAGAAGGATCACTAGCTCCAGAAAAAGCTAGTGAATTTAGTGGGAGGTTCATCTGCAGGGCGTCGATCCTCTAGGAGAGGAAAAAAGAAAAAGGTGCAGAATTTCCATGCCACCGATCCTAAGCAGAGCAAACTATCAAAAGTTGACAAGAACCAAACAAAGTGCTTCTTCTGCAAGAAGCTGGGTCATTGAAAAAGAAATCATCCTGCTTACACAGCCACCTTTGACCTAAACAGGTCTAAAAATAAGAAAAAGAAGCAAGCGATTGCTTCACAAGGTACTTATATAATAACACCTTGTAATTTCTCTATTTGTGATACTACTATCTGAGTATTGGATATCGAAAGTCTTATTAATATATGCAATTCATTGTAGGCACTGCAGATAAGTAGAAAGTTTCGAGAGGATGAGTGGTTCCTTAACATTAGAGATGGAAGTCTTGTTCCAGTTCTGACCTTTAAAACTTTGCAGCTTGTCTTTGAGTCCAGTAGTGTCATATTAAATGATTATCATTATTGTCCCTCTTTTTTGATGAATGTCATCTTTATAGGTCTTTTGGCCAAACTTGGTTATAAGTTTATAATAAAAGATGATTTTTATGATATTATTATGAATAATACTATAATTATGCGTAGACAATTGAAACATGGTATATACATAATATCATGGCCTGTTAGTGTAATATACATACCCAGTAAACACTCTAAATTAGATAATGTCAGTAAATCCTACCTTTGACATTGTAGGCTTGGTCATGTGAATAAGAATAGGATTGACAGGTTGATCAAGGAATGTATCCTTGAGATAGATGATTGCGAATCATTGCCTACCTGTGAGTCCTGTCTACTTGGTAAGATAACTAAGTCACCTTTTAAGAAAAAAAGTGAAAGAACCAGCGATGTCCTAGGTCTAATATATATTGATGTATGCGGGCCTATGAACAAAAGTGCCAGAGGAAGATACAACTACTTTATTATATTTACAGATGACCTATCGAGGTATGGATATGTCTATCTTATGAAGCATAAGTTAAAAATATTTGAAATGTTCAAACAATTCTGTACTGAAGTAGAGAAACAAACTGGAAAGAGTATTAAGATCCTTTGGTTAGACCAAGGAGGTGAATACCTCACCAGTGAGTTCCTGACATATCTAGAAGAGAATGAAATTCTCTTACAGTGGACCTCTCCTAGAACATCATAACTTAGCAGGGTGTCGGAGAGGAGAAATCGAACCTTGTTAGACATGGTCCGATCCATAATGGGCTTTGCGAGTCTGTCAATCTCCTTTTGGGGATATGCTCTAGAAATTGTTTGCTACATTCTGAATAAGGTGCCCAGCAAGTCTGTTGATAAAACTTTATATGAGATATGAACTGGGTGTAAGTCGGTGCTCTGACATCTTAGGGTCTGGAGGTGTCTAGCTTGTGTTAAGCATTTAAAGACAGATAAACTTGGATCGAAGTCTGACAGATGCTTGTTCATAGGGTACTCAAAGAAAATTTAAAGGTACTACTTCTACCTCATTACAGAATAAAAGGTGTTTATCAGCAGTCGGGCAGTCTTTTTAAAAAAAGAGTTCCTTGGTGAAGGAGCTAATATCTATAAAATTAAACTTGATAAAATTCATGAGGTGGAAGGATCGACACACACAAAATTGAATTTGATTGGTGAATCAAATTCAGAGCCGGTAGTGGCACCATTAAGGAGATCTAGTAGAGTACCACATCAGTCGGATAGATACTACAGATTTTTGGGTTGGGATAGTGACCCCATAAAATTTAATGAGAACGATGAGGATTCGATCACCTATATGGAGGTCATGCAAAGGTCTGACTCTCAGAAATAGCTTGAGGCCATGAAATTCGAGATAGAGTCCATGGAGATCAATAATGTATGGACACTAGTTGATCCGCCTGAAGGGATAAAACCCATAGAGTGTAAATAAATTTTTAAGAAAAAAAGAAGAGCAGATGGAAAGGTAGATACCTATAAAGTCCGTCTAGTAGCCAAGGGTTACCGTCAGTATTATGGTATTGACTATGACGAGATGTTCTCTCCTGTGGTAATGCTCAAGTCCATCCAGATTATACTTGCTATCGCTGCACACTTAAATTATGAGATCAGGCAAATAGATGTCAAAACCACTTTCCTTAATGGGGAGCTGAAAGTAGAGGTGTATATGATACAAGCTGAAGGGTTCATATCCATAGATGAGTCAAAAGTGTACAAGCTAAAAAGGTCTATTTATGGACTTAAGTAGACATTTAAGAGTTGGAATATGTATTTTGATAAGGTGATCAAAATGTATGGCTTCGTTAGGAATGGAGAAGAGCCTTGTGTCTATAAGTGGGCTTTCGATTTTGTAGTCATCTTCCTTTTGCTATATGTGGATGACATACTGTTACTAAAAAATGACATCTCGACTTTATAGAGTGTGAAGCTATGGTTATCATTACAGTTCTCCATGAAGAATTTGGAAGAAGCATCCTATATCCTTGGGATGAAGATCTATAGGGATAGATCTAGAAGGTTGCTTGGATTGTCTCAAACCATGTACATCGACATCCTGTTGAAGTGGTTCAACATGGATAATTCTAAGAAAGGCTATATTTCGATAGGCCATAGAATTACTCTCTCCAAAAAAGATTATCTGACAACTCCTAAGGAGAGAGAGTGCATGAGTAGAATATCATATGCTTCGATAGTGGGATCTATCATATACGCTATGATATATATGAGATCGGATGTGGTCTATTCACTATGGGTAGTGAGTAGGTACCAATCTGATCTGGATGAGAAGCATTGGAAGATTGCAAAAGCAATTCTTAAGTATTTGAGAAATATTAAAGATCAATGACTTATCTATGGAGATACTGACCTGAAACTTATGGGATATACTGATTTTAATTTTCAATCAGATTGTGATGATAGCAGAAGCATGTTGGGCTATGTATTTAGTCTAAATGGAGGAGCTATTTGCTGGAAGAGTTCTAAGCAACATACTGTGGCCAATTCTATATGCGAAGTGGAATACATTGCTGCATCGGATGCTGTAAAGGAGGTGGTGTGGTTGTGAAAGTTCATCAACGAGCTAAGAGTTATACCTTCTATTGATGGCCCTGTATTACTGTACTATGATAATTCCAGTGCCATAGCTTAGGCGAAAGAACCCAAGTCACACCATCACACCAAGCATGTTCTACGTCGCTATACCTGGTGTGAGAGATCATAAACTTTGGTGACGTTGAACTTCAAAAGATCGATAGAAAGGAGAACCTAGCTGACCCCTTCACTAAAGCTCTCGGGATCAAAGAGTTCGATGATTTCAAATGAAAGATGGATATAAGATACTACTCCGATTGGCTTTAGTCCAAGTAGGAGTTGTTGGAAATTATGTTTTAAAATCAATCGTGTGATGATTGAGTTCAACCTTGTATATGAATTATTGATTATTGAATAAAAATTTTTCTAACATTTTTTATCACAAAGTTACATCTTCCTTGAACTCTTGTATTGTGATAGAATTCTTAGAACTATGCTAGTATGCAATAAAGAGAGGATTTATCGTATAGTTCTTAAACATGTTCGCGATCAAATAATACGTCATTATAAGACAATGACGTTTATCGAGTGGAGGTCATTGTATGCTATATGGGTTGGTTGTCCTCTTAACCAAGGAGTGTGGTGACACTGGTATAGCATACAAGTGAGATATAGGAGTACATCATCACTAAACAAGTAACTCACCTGCTGAGAGTTCTGCTGTTAAGTGCTACTTGCGAAACACATGGGTATAAGTGTCCATCAGATCTGAGATCGCTATAGTGACTTGCAAGTAACTCACTGTGCTTTGATGCTAGACTATCTGAATTTCTAATGCAGTGATGAAAGGCTACTGGGTATAATTAAGTACTTGCGAAGTCTATGTGTGGATCAAGATGGGATTGACCCCTTCAGATTATTGAAGTTGATGTATCACTGTATTTTAATTTAGCAAAATTTTGATCAGGGTAATCTATGAGATGGATTTGAAAGGTTGAAATACAATGCGGATGAAGCAATCTCGGTTGATAGTTAACTTGAGACCATCCTAGAGCATTCAGGATCAAAAAGATTAATTATGTGGTAACCATGTGTATGAATTTTGAAATATTTTTTTACGATAATTCGACCTATCTGGATGTCAAGAATCATTGCTAGATGGTATCTCGATTAGTGCAAAAATTGGTTCCTATGCTATCGGCTTAATGTTTGAACCTATGGAGTCACGCACACAAGTCAGACAAAGTAGGAAGGAATTGGCCTATGTTTATATGTCCAATTTGAAAGTACTTGACTTGATTGAACATATAGGCTAATTTGATTGAGAATTAAGTTATGGATCAAATGGGATTGAAGAGTTGACTATGTCTAGCTAGCACTATACATAAGGTTCAAGTTCGATCCCGAAGATGAATAATTTCTGATCTATGATCCATGGAGCATATAAAAGATTGAATTTAAGTATTGATTAATTTTTCATTAGATTTAAATTAATTAGTACTTAATTAGATCTAAAATTTAAGTTAGACTGGGTACAAAAGTCATAAAGAGTTTGGGATTGACAGCCTTTCGAAATTATTTCAAACTAGTTTCGAATTGGATTCGAATCGGATCCATTTTTGATGAGATATGAGTATTCCCATTTGTACTAGAATTTTTCTCTCATGTAGGCCGATCAACACCTGGAGCTTTGCTTATTTGGGGCGTCTCATGTGGGTGAGAGAGTGGGTGCAAATTGGTTATCATATGTGATGGCAATTCTATCTCATGTAGGAATCCTTCTTTCATGAGTATGGACTGATTCAAATTAGATTTGAGTTAGGGCTCTTATACTTATTGGATCATAAAAATTATTTATAAATAGAGAGAATCTCTATCTATGGATGCATAGCAAACAAATCAGATTGAGAGAAGAAAGAAAGAGAGAGAGGAGTGAGAAGAGAGAGAGGTCCCTTCTTTCCCTTTGCCCTCTCCTCTTGTTGCCGCCCCTCTTTCCTTAGGTGTGGATCCATCTTGGGCATCCCACATGCTGGTGTGATGTGTCATCTCATCCCTCGACATATCACACCAACACATCTCATCCCTCGATTGATTGAGTTGTAAAGGCAATTGGATTAGAGTTCATCCTACTTTCCTACGACGTTTGACGTGCATACGAAGTAGAAGATCTACACATCCAAACCTCTGTGAAAGTTTATATCAAATAATTTGAGATTTGATCTCTAGTTCTACTGCTAATTAGGTAAGAATTTGATCCTTAATCATGTAGATGAATAAAAAAATTTTTAGATGCAACCTGAAACTTCCGAGGAGAAACAATTTCTTTTCCTTCAAATCTTTGATCAGTTAGAATGGAATTATTCTGATCCATTGAAAAGAGTTTCAATGATACTTTGATAAAAATCATTATATATCTTACTACTAGATAGAATTAAATCTATGAGATCGCACAACAAAGAGATTAGATCTGAAATAAGCAATTGGACTTATGAAGTGTCAATTGGGTTTAGAGAAACCCTATTGGGTTCAAGATAACCTTGCTAGCACATGGTTGGATCCAATTTTCTCTTTATGTTTGATTTTCTTATTTGATAAGATAATTTGAACTTAATTATCTGCTAATAACTTAAATGAATTAGATTTATTGGGCTCCAATGGTTGGGTGCCTAAGATTTTGGATCAAATGAATTAAGGGTGCAAGTCCTTAATTTATTTCCTTGATAGTTTTGATGGGGCGCCACTTGATTTGATCAAGTTGGACATGTCCCACCTTTAGAGGGTATGTGGATCCTTATTGGGATGTCCCATGGGTGTACTTTAAGGTGTGATTTTATGGGTGCAAGGGCTCCAAGAGTTGGCGCCTAGTAGATTTCCTAAAAGAAGTTGAATAACTTAAGTTATTAGAAAATCTAATGCAAGTAAGACTTGTATTAAGAGCTTGTTTGAGATTGAATAGGATTCAATCCTTATGTCTATTTAAAGTGACCTTCTCTAAGGTTCCTAGGCATTACAACCTAAAAGAAGAGTACCCTATAAGCCAATCGCAAGTGTGTTGCGATGGGACTTTTTTTGAAAATTTTCAACTCATGAAATGACATTTATTATTTGAGGCATAGATTTATTATATTAGCTATATCTTATTATGTCTAAGATTATAATGAACCCCAAAGATTAGGATAATAATTTTAGGAGACATGAATGGGTCATGCTAGTGAGACCTAAAATGCTAATCTTAAATATTCCTGGTCATAGGAGCTTTGAGTTGGGGATCAATATTCTGGATAGACTGGCACATCCTATGTATGCTCAATAGAGAGGGTGGCAGATTTCACTAGCCACTTGTATGAGACATAAATACAAGGATGTGGGTGCTCATTTAGAAAATGAGTCCACTGAATTGACTCGATGAAAGAGAACATCTAATGGAAGCCTTATTTGCATGTCAAAGATGGTTCTCTAAGTGTTGTGCAAGTGATCCTTAGACCTGAGACCACCATAGAATCTTGTGCACATGAACCTATATTTTGGTTCATATCCAGGCATGGCATTAAGACATGTATTGGGTGTTCTGGATATGGTGGAGTGTGTATGGAGGTTATGAGTAGGTCAACATGGAATCAATCACTCCTAGTAAGAGGAGATCGCATCTTGTGTATTCTCAATCCTAGATGACTCAAGAAAAGTCTTTTGGCTAAAAGCAGGAAGGAGATTAGAAAGAGTTTCTAATGCTTCTTCATTAGTTCATCATTGGTTAATTAAGAATCGATATGAATATGTGTTTGAGTTTGACATGATTCCATACTCATGAACATATTCAGGGTGCAAGGATGATCGAAGGATTGAATTACATAGTAATTTACCACTGAAGGATATATTTGATATTTTTATCAAATTTTATATCTTTTGGATAGTCATGATATGTTGCTAGATGTGAATCTTGACTTGTAGGTTTTTGATCGAATTAAAGAGTTTAATTCGATCACCAATTAGAAAGGATTCTAATTGTTGAACTCAGGTTAGCTCGATTGGACCTAAATCGATTAGATTAAAATTTAATCAAATTTGGTCAACTTATACTTGGATATACTGCTAGCTAGATGTGGAACCTAATGAGTCACACACATAAAAATTGGCCAAGGATCCTTTTGAAAAAGATTGATTAAAATTTTGGATTCAATCAGGGTTCCAGTAAGCATGCTAGCATGTGTGGAAACCCTTGCTCCTTTGGAGACTAATTTGATCCCATCCCTTGCTAATTATCTAGGCCAATTTGATAGATATTTGGATCAGGTCATGTCACCTAGAAGCAGTCTAAATTGGGGCACCACATCCCATGTTAACGCCAATTATGAAGAGTCCAAGTTGTAGTGGACTCTTGGTGCAAAATAGGTTCTGCGTACAAATGTTGGTGTGGGCAGAAGAAAAAAATTATTTTGGCATGGGATTAAAATATTTGTGATATCCCATATCACCCTCCATCATATGGTGCACATCTTAAAGCATGAGAAATATTTTTTCTAAAATTTTTGGGGTAGAGAAAAAATTAGAAAAAAGGAGGATGTCTCGTGCGCGTGCACGCAAAAGCATTGCATCTCTCTGTGATTTGGAGAGTCCTTATCCCAATAAAATACTTTCAAATTATAATAATTTTTGGTGATAATATTCTATATTTGATAAATTATTTTTAATAATTTTTTTGAAATTTTTTTAGACTTATCTAGATGCCAAACAGATGCCATAAGTTTGTACTGATGCCTGCACATGTGGTGATCAGCACTCACGTGAAGAGGTGTAAGGATAGCATCCTTCTATGAGAATTTTATTACTATTTTTAATTTTCTAAAATTTAGATTGAATCTCCTATTCATGTGGATTTTTTAGGATCTTTCTGATTTGAGAAGGGATGTGAAAACATCCCTTCTTTGGTTGCACATGCGCAGAGTAGGGTGCTGATCGACGTATCATTGATAAGAGTCCTTCTGCTTGAAGGAACTCTTATCTTTGATAATCAGATTAGATAGGCCTTTTGGATAAGGCATGTCCCTCTCCTTTGGTGTCCCTCTGATGGTTATAAATTGGCTAGGGCACTGGGTATCCGATGGATTTAGATGGGGTTTTCAATTTCTCTCCGGTTGCTCTCCTTTCTTTCTTACAACCTATCTTAATTTTTGGATAAGGCTTTGGGATTTAAGACAAAGCCTTATCTGATCCTAACAAAGGTTGTAAGGGTCTTAAAAAAAGAGAATTTTAAGTTCTGAGGAGGTTCTAAGAGGGTGATGTCAGGTTCTTGAAGAAATCTGACTGGTATGAGGCTAGTCAAATTCTAGAGGCTAGAATTCTTGAAGCAATGTGAAGGAGCGCTATCTTTGGTTGAATTTTCGTGTGGATCACCATTGGAGGATGGATACTTGGATGCCTTATGAAAATTAGGATTAGTGCTATAGATATTTTTTTATCCTAATTTATATTTATTATGCTTTGATTATTATAGTCAAGGATTTTTGGGCATTAGGGCTTCCGGTGCATTGGGTGTTTTGAATGAAAATTTTAAACATCTAACCCTTTTGCTACACCACCAAAACCCAACAGTAGTATTAGAACCTATCTTAATTTATATAATCAAAAATTAAATTATTATCTTGATTATGATCAAGCATGAGTTTTTGGTTTGGTTCAAGTCGGGTTAGGGGTTGAACCCGATTGAACATCCAAACCCTTGCATGTCTTAGAGATATGTTTTAAATATAAAATGCATGACGTATGTGTAGAATTTTTTTAGTAGTTTAGTACTCTAATTGGGATTCATCATCAGGCCATCCGGTCATAAGAGCAAATAGGATTCAGAGATCCTCTCTTCTTATTCAATAGGGTACTCTTATGGCGTGTAGGGGTGTCACTGTGATGTTCCAAGAAGAAGAATCATGAAAAGAATGTTTTATATTCATGCATATTATTAGAACTTCATGCATATATGATATGCTTGAAATATTTAGTTATAATCATATTGTATGATTCTACTTTTATATCTTAGAGATATGATAAGATACCATGATTAGTTGTTATGATTATTAAGATACAACTATTATAGTGTATCATTGTGACTGATTGAATTAGGATGTGTTTGAGACCATTAAAGCCCTCATAAAATCATATTAAGTCGTAGTGTTGTGAACTAGTAGCTAATCTATTTCTTGAATCGGTTAATCAATTGGTGTCTAAGGAGTGTTTTAAGTACGGTGGTTATTTAATTGGTTCCGTTGCTGGCCTGGTCAATTTTATTGGTGTCTAAGAAAAGTAACGGAGGGACCCCCACCAATCTTAATACTTTCCTAGCCAATCGGATTAGTTCGAATCTTGAATGAAGATAGCTTAGTATTTTAAACACTACTAGGAGCCTTCCTTTATGCTAGGTTAATATTACCATAAGGTTTGTCATAAGGATTAATATAACATAATCCTGATGCATAAAAGATGCTTACGGTAATTTTGGATGTACTGCTTTGTTGTATTACCACAAGGGTAGTTATATTCGATTTTGATTGTATTGAAATGAAGGATCTTACTTAACTAAAATATTATAGCTTGTTGTATTAACACAAGGCTAATAATATTTTAGAGATCAAGATAAAATATTGAGAATTGCATGAGATGTAATTGGAAAGAGTTTCCTACCTATGAACTCATAAGAGTTTGTTGTGTTAACACAAGATCATTATGAGGAATTAGGGTCTCCATCCCACTAAGATAAATATAAAATATATCTCGTTTATCATAGGAGAGGGCTATGGTATCCGATAAAATAGTGAGAGACATAACTAGTTTAAAAGTCCTCATCTAGTTATGCATGTCAAACATGAGTGGTCTATTTATACTATTATTTTATGTAGATTTAAGTCTATATTATGGTTTCTTTATTTTTACCTCATGATATCATAGATAAAACTATGTTGATCGATACAAATATGTGGATTGGTTGAGGAACTTGCAAATTAAGTTTAAATCAAAGAAGAACTCCGATGTTCTGGATATTTCTGACCTTAGACTCATCAGTAATAATGAGAAGGCAATGATGTTCGTATGGATATTATTTGTTGCAAATTTGGATATTAAGAGTATAATTGCAAGAATTATATTGCAAGATTGAAGCAGGGTGTAAGTATAGTACCAAAAAGGTATGTATATGATACAGATCTATTTTTCATTGAGTGATTCAGACTCTGATATTTGGATATTAGATACCACCTATGGATCGTACATTTGTAATTCATTACAGTGACTATAGAATATCAAAGGTCTGAAAAGAGGTGACCTCGAGCTTTATAGCGCAAGTGGAGAGTAAATTAGCGCAGAGGTTGTGGAAATCTATATGCTTGATTTGCATTTGGATAAAATTTTAGAATTAAAAGACTGTTATTACATGCCAAAGATCATTAGAAATATTATTTCTATACCTTTGTTGTTAAAACAAGGTTATGAAATAAGGCTAATAGAAAATAGATGCTCCATTTTCTTTTCTAATGAATTTTATGGCAGTAGTTATTTTGATAATAATTTTTTAATTCTTACACTCAATAAAAATATTTTTTTATATTTAAAAAAAAAATATGAAAAGAAAGAGAGAAGATGTGAATATCACATATCTCTGGCATTGTCACCTTGGTCATATTAGTGAGTCAAGGATAAACAAGTTATACAAAGAAGAATTCTTTGATTCATATGATTATGAATTATTGAGAACTTATAAATCTTATCTCATGGATAAGATGACCAAGACTTCATTTTCTGGACATAGAGAGAGGACAAGTGAGTTGTTAGCCCTAGTACATACGGATGTATGTGGATCGATAACAACTCAGATCAGAAGAAGATACTCCTATTTCATTATCTTTACAGATGATTTATTAAGGTTTGGATATGTGTATCTTATAAAATATAAATTTAAAGCCTTTGATAAGTTCAAAGAGTATCAAGGTATGGTCGAGAAATAAATTAAAAAAAGTATCAAGATTCTTCGATCTAATCGAGAAGGAGAATACTTATCCATTGAATTTCTTAATCATCTTAAAAGTAAAGGTATTCTCTTTGAATGGACCCCTCCTAAATCATCTTAATTAAATGATGTAGTAGAAAGGAGGAATCACACTGTGATGAAAATGGTGCGGTCTATGATATGCTTCACCAATCTCCTAATATATTTCTAAAGATAATGCCCTAGAGACTACCACATACATATTAAATAGAATGCCTTCAAAATTTGTTGCAAGTACTCTATATGAGATATGGAAGGGAAGGAAGCCTAATCTTAAACATCTTAAGACTTGGGGCTGTCCTACTTATATCAAAAATATTTTTGGACATAAGCTTAGTGCTAGATCAGACAACTGTAGGTTTGTAGAGTATCTTTAAAAAATTAATGGATATTATTTCTACCACCCTACTGAACAAAAGATGTTTGTTAGTAGGCATGCCACTTTCTTGAAACATAAATTTATCCAAGAAGGAGGCAGTGGGAGGAATATTGAACTTATGAAAGTTCATGATCTACAAACCGATCCAGAAATACCAGTGGTTGGACCACAAGAAGATCCTCAATCAAAAGTACCCAAGGATGAGATACATCCACAATACACACCTTCTCTCTGAAGGTCACATAGAGTACGTCAAGCATCTCTGAGATATAATTTTATCATTAAGAATGACAATTTGATCAACATCATTCAGGATGTTGATCTACTGACCTATTCGAAAGCTGTCATGAGTAGAGACTCAGATAGATGGCTGGAAGGCATGAAATCTGAGATGGACTCAATGAATACCAACCAAGTATGGACTTTAGTTGATACACCTGAGGGTGTGACCCTAATAAGGTGCAAGTGATGAAAAAAGTGCAGGGTTTCATGCATGAATTTTAAAATATTTTTGAAATGTAATGCAGTGAAATATATAAATTAAATAATTTAATCTACAAATGCATATAATCAGATTACTAAATCCTACAATTAGGACCTATAACATGTCATATTATATTTATAAGTCAGAAAATAAAAGCTTTGGTATTGATCAAATCAATACCCTAGATCTAAAATAATTTTAGATCTAAAACCTAGATCACATCTAGGTAAGAGAAAAGATCAGATCTCTTACCTTCACGTGGGTCGAGAACTTCATGGTTGATTTTTTTTGTTGCCTTTGGAGCTGCACATGCGTCCGGCCTCTACAAGAGATCCACACGAGGCTGCAACAAAATCGGAGGTTCGTCGAACGAAGATCCATTCGAAGTGCTAGCTTCTTGCGGATCCCTCCAGATGGTTAATCTAAAAATATTCTTTGAATCTCTTGGATATTTCAAGAGATGAAGAATATGAGAAAGAATGAGGGAGAAGTCAAACCCTTAGACCTCCCTAAAATCAAAAATAATATATAATAGAAAAGGTCCTAAGAGAAGACAGATCTTCTCTTTCAGGACATTAACGATTGATGTCTGAGAACAACTCTATGCTAGGACATAAGGAGACCTTCTCTAGATATTTTTCAAACTTTCAGATCTTATGTTATCTAATTTTTCTCATAGAAAAATCTCATGATTGATGGAGAAGAAAGGTTCTAAAAGAAATCTTAAGAGATGACATTCGTTTCTTCTTCTTCTCTCATCAGGACATGATCAGATCATGTTCAAAATTAGATTACCATGCTCCAACTCATTGGAGCATAGATCCACCATGCCATCCCTCTTTCTCCCTCAAATTTTTATTACATAAAAATCACAAAAATAAAGAGAAAGTAAACTGAAAGAAAAATAATAAGAGAAGACAATCTTCTCTCTTACCTTTTGTCTCTATAAGACATCAACTTTTGATGTCTTGATAGAAGACTCTCCTCTAAGAAAACTAACACCTCAAAACACCCATGCCATTCTCTTTCTTCTCTACCTTTTCTATGGAAAAACCACAGAGTTTTGACTCCCACCTCTTATCATATAGGAGGCACCACTAGTAAGGTAGACTAGGTCAAATGACCTAGTCAAACAAGGAAACCATAGGACATCCAACTCTTGGACGCCCCTTCTCTTATTATCTGCATGGAGATTAGGAAACCACACACAAAATAGGTGACAAAAAGAAAAGGTAGGCATGGATAAAGTTGACACAAGAGAGGGGAGAGGAGTTTTTGTCAAGAGAAACTTTTTCAAAGGAAATAAACCCAAACCACTTTCCATAATGAACCAAATCAAATCTGATTCAAATCTCTAGAATAAGTGGTATGAGATAACATTCCTTAGATATGGATATCACAAAAAAAAATTTAGAAATAAATATGTGGGCATGGGCTTTCTTAGGTGGCGCAAGGGAGAAGATGGAATCCTAGTCTAACTAGGATTCTCATGTAGACTAGGTCAAACTCTTTGAACTCAATCCAAATTAATTGCAACCTAATTAAGAGTAATCTTAGTCTAACTAGGAGCCCAATTAAATCAAATTAAACTATATTTAATTTTGATTCAAATCTTAACTTAATTAAGAATTAGGTGCATACAAGTCCTAGTCGAACAGGGACTTGTTCTCCCTTGCAACTGGCTTATCCAATAAACCAATTAGAATTAATCCAATTAAGTTCAAACTAATTCTAATTGAATTAAATTCAATTAGACTTGATCTCAGTCCAATTGCTCAATCAAATTGAGCCAATTAGCAATCTAATTGCTAATTGATCTTCCTATAACACTTGCATTAGGTCAAACATCAATCACATTGATCGTTTAACCTTAGAACAATACTCAATCATCGATTAACCATTTGATTAGGTTACAATCTCTTATATGTGTGACCCTATAGGTTCGAACCTAAGCCAGTAGCATAAAAACTAATTTCTATACCAGTCGAAGTAACCATCTAGCAATGGTTCCTGACATCCAGATAGGTCGAATGTATGCAAAGCAACATTCTAAGGACCCTGACCCATGGTTACCGTATAATTCATCTCTTTGACCAATAATGGTCAAGATGACTTTGAGTATGCTGTCAACACTCATACAAGTCATCTCTATTGTGTCTCAAAATTTTATAAATCCCATGACTCCTCACGAGGATTACCCAGGCCTAGGTTTTGCTAAATTGAAACACAACGAGACATTCTCTTCCTGAAATTAATCAAGAGTGATCAATCCCATCTTGACTCACACACCGACTTCACAAGTACTTGACTGTATCCAAAAATTTTTCAAATCTATATTAAAAATATAGACAGTCCGACATCAAAGTACAGTGAGTTGCTTGCAAGTCACCGTGGTGATCTTAGATCGGAGGGACACTTATACCCATTGGTCTTAGCTAGCTACTCTTGATAGTAGAGTATTACATTGGTCACGCTCAGTACAGATATACTCTTACATCTTACCTGGATGCCATACCAGTGTCTCCACACCACTTGATTATGAGGACAACAACGCATATGGCATACAACGACCTACACTTGATAAGTTATTGTCCTTGTTAATAACTTATCATTTAATCATGAACAATTTAAGAATCATCCAATAAATCTTTCTTTATCGATTGATTGTGGGTCTAAGGATTTCATCATAATTTAAGAGTTCATTTAAGGAAGATAGAACTTTTATGATGAACCTGCCAAATAATTATTATTATTAGATAATTTATATACTAATTCCAATCATCTACCACTTAAATGATTGGCTTTAGGATATATTTTCCAATAACTCCCACTTATACTAAAGCCAATTAAAATGATATCAAATATCCTATCTTCCACTTGAGTTCGTAGAACTGCTTAGTTTCGATGCCTTAGCAAATGGATCGGTCAAGTTTTTCTTTTTCATCGATCTTCCAAAGATCGATGTCATCCTGATCTAAAATCAAAGGTGATAGCAATACAGAGGTCCTTCGGTTCTTTAGCTAGACTTATGGTTCCAGTGCTACAATAAGACTGTACCATCGATGGAATGTGCCACTCCTAACCTGCTAATGAAGCTCAGCAACTACACAGCTTACATGGCAGCATCATATGCTATGATGTACTCTACATCACTAACTGAGTAGGCTAAAGTATCCTGCTTGGAACCTTTCCAGCAGATTGCTCTTACAATTAGGATATGATCCGATACTTTCTTGTTATCATCTTGATCTGACTAAAATCAAAACATCCATATGTTTAAAGTCAATATTTTTATATTTGAGTCAGTGGACCTTAGTATTTCTCAAATACTTAAAGATTGTCTATACAATCTTTCAGTGGTTCTTACTTAGATCAGACCGATATCTGCTCACTACCATTAGTGAGTATATCATATCTAATCTTGAAC
Organism: Elaeis guineensis; assembly: GCF_000442705.2. Lineage (NCBI taxonomy): Eukaryota > Viridiplantae > Streptophyta > Magnoliopsida > Arecales > Arecaceae > Elaeis > Elaeis guineensis. Next base: position 52,760,349 of record NC_025997.2, read on the forward strand.
ATGGAGAAATTAGATGACACCCAAACCTTTATTCCTTGCAATGCTGGAATGCCATTCCCGATTAAGAGAATTTCATCCACAGACAATACAAGGAATAACACTACAGAATATTTTGCCCACTTATAAATGCAGGGTTCCTCTTTGTTCATAACAAAGACATATGTTCAAAACGTATGTTCCAACTCTGGGATAATAGCAAATCGGGCTTTATAGATCTCCACCTTCCCATTTGCGCTACTCTGATCCTTTTGAAAAATCCATTCACACCCAATGGGTTTTATCTCTTCAGGTGAATCATTTAGTATCCATACACTTGATTTTCATGGACTTCAATTTAGATTTAATGGCTCTAAGCCACTTCTTAGAGTTAGACCATTGCATTGCATCCCTATAGATGATCGTATCCTTGTTAATTTTATCGAGCTTAATAGGATCACCATCCCAGACTTAGACACTGAAGTGTCTGTCTGGCTAACGCGGTACTCTACCAGATCTCCTTAAAAGTGTTACTTTAATGGGCTCTGAGTTTGATCTAATCAAATCCTGTTCTGTAGGTTTACTAGATTACGTCGGTTCATTTTCTACCAGTCAAACTTCCAAGTTCAACTTGATAAGCATCAGTTCCTCCTCTAAGAAACTCCTTTCCAAAAAGATTGCCCTACTGCTGATGAGCATCTTATGTTCTTCAGCATGTTAGAATTAGTAATCCTTAAACACCTATTGGATCAAGAACTAAGTTTATCTATATGCAAACCTTTGACATAGGCCGATCAACTCCAAACCCAAAGGTGAGAGAGTCTATGTCTATGCCCGATCTATATCTTATATGGAATCTGCACAACAGACTTACTCAGTATATTTTCAAAGTAAAACAGGTAGTCACACAAGAGCATAATTCTGAAACAGGCAGAGAAGTGAACCCTATCATGGATTGAACCATGTCTAACAAAGTTTAACTTCTCCTTTCAGATACACTGTGTTCCAAAAAAGAATCCACTGAGAGAGAATCCAATTCTCTCCTAGATATGTCACAAACTCACTGGATAAGCATTCGCCTCCTCGATCTGATCGAAGAGTTCTAATACCTTATCCAGTTTGTTTCTAAATTTCATTATTGAATCATTTGAACATTTCAAATAATTCAAGCCAGATGCACCCATGCCCAGATAGGTTGTCTGTAATGAAATATTAATATCTTTCTCTGGCACTTAAGTTCACAGGTCTACATATATCACTATGTATGAGACTTAGAACTTTATCAGCTCCTTCACCTTTTCCATTAAAAGATGACTTTAACATCTTTCCAAGAAGACAAGACTCACAGGCTATCAATGATTCACAATCATTGATGTCGAGATTTTCCTCTCAAGCTAATCCGTTTATCCCGTTCTTGTCAAGGTGACTAAGCCTATAATGCCAAAGATGTCTCCATGACATTATTTAACTTGAGTGTGTACATTATGTTGGAAAAAGGTACAGGATTTCACGCATGAATTTCAAAATAATTTTGAAATATAATGCAGTGAAATATGTAAATTAAGTAATTTAATATATAAATGTATGTAATCAAATTACTAAACCCTATAAGTAGGATCTATAACATGTCATATTATATTTATAAATCAAAAAATAAAAATTTTGATATTGATCAAATCAATACCCTAGATCTAAAATAGTTTTAGATCCAAAACCAAGATCACATCTAGATAAGAGAAGAGATCAGGTCTCTTACCTTCATGTGGGTCAAGAACTTCTTGGCTGATTTTCTTTTTATCTTTGGAGCCGCACATGCATCTGACCTCTACAGATGATCCACACGAGGCTGCAACAAAATCGGAGGTTCGTCGAACGAAGATCCGCTCGAAGTGCTAGCTTCTTGCAGATTCCTTCGGAGGGTTAATCTAAAAATATTCTTCGGATCTCTTAGACATTCCAAGAGATGAAGAATATGAGGAGGAATAAGGAAGAAGTCAAATCTTTTGACCTCCCTAAAATCAAAAATAATATGTAAAAGAAAAGGATCCTAAGAGAAGACAGATCTTCTCTTTCAGTACATCAACGATTTATGTCCTAAGAACATCTCTATGCTAGGACATGAGAAGACCTTCTTCTCTAGATTTTTCTTTAGCTTCCAGATCTTATGATATCAATTTTTTTTTATAAAAAAATCTCATGATTCATGGAGAAGAAGGGTTCTAAAGGAAACCTTAAGAAAAGACCTTCTTTTCTTCTTCTTCTTCTCTCATCAGAACATGATCAGATCATGTCCAAAATAAGATCACCATGCCCCAACTCATTGGAGTATAGATCCACCATGCCATCCCTCTTTCTCTTAAAGATTTTTATCACATAAAAATATAAAAATAAAGAAAAAATAATATGAAAGAAAAATAATGAGAGAAGACAATCTTTCCTCTTACCTTTTTTCTCTACAAGACATCAACTTTTGATCTCTTGATAGAAGAATCTCCTCCAAGGATCTTGGCACCTCAAACCTCCCATGCCATCCTCTTTCTCCTCTACTTTTTCTCTCAAAAAACTACAGATTTTAGACTCCTATATCTTCTCATATGGGGTGGCACCAATATAAGAGGTAGATAAGGTCAAGAGTCCTAGTTAAACAAGGAACTTATGGGGCATCCAACTCTTGGATGCCCCCTTCCTCAAAAATTTCTAGGATAGCATGAAAATAACCACAAAAGGGGTGATAAAATGATAGGATATGCTTGGAAAAAGTTGGCACAAGAGAGGAGAGAAGAGTCCTTGTGAAGAGGGACTCTTTTAAAAAAAGAATAAGCTTAAACCACTTTCCATAATTAACCAAATCACTTTCCATATTGAATCAAATCAAATCTGATTCAAATCTCTAGAATAAGTGGTGTGAGATTATATTTCTTAGACATGGATATCATAGAAAAATATCTAAAAATTAATTAGTGGGCGTGGGCTTGAGATTTCTTAGGTGGCGCAAGAGATGATATGAAATCTTAGTCTAACTAGGATTCTTTTGTAGATTATATCAAACACTTTGAACCTAATCCAAATTAATTACAACCTAATTAATAGTGATCTTAGTCTAACTAGGAGTCTAATTAAATCATATTAAACCATATTTAATTTTGATTTAAATTCTAACTTAATTAGGAATTAGGTGCATACAAGTCCTAGTCGAACAGGGACTTGTTCTCCCTTGCAATTGGCTTATCCAATAAACCAATTAGATTTAATCCAATTAAATTCAAACTAATTCTAATTAAATCAAATTCAATTAGACTTGATCTCAATCTAGTTGCTCAATCAGATTGAGCTAATTAGCAATCTAATTGCTAATCGATCCTTCTGTAACACTTACATTAGGTCAAGCATCAATCACATTGATGTTTAACCTTAGAAGGATTCTCAATCATCGATTAACCATCTGATTAGGTTACAACTTCTTATGTATGTGACCCTATAGGTTTGAACCTAAGCTGATAGCATAGGAATCAATTCTTGTACCAGTCGAAGTAACCATCTAGCAATGGTTTCCGACGTCCAGATAGGTCGAATGTATGCAAAGCAACATTCTAAGAACCTTGACCCATGGTTACCGTATAATTCATCTTTTTGATCAATAATGCTCAAGATGACTTTGAGTATGCTGTCAACACTCATACAAGTCATCTCTATTATGTCTCAAAATTTTGCAAATCTTGTGACTCCTCACAAGGATTACCCAAGCCTAGGTTTTGCTAAATTGAAACACAGCGAGACATTCTCTTCTTGAAGTTAATTAGGAGTGATCAATCCCATCTTGACTTACATACTAACTTCACAAGTACTTGACTATACCCAAAAATCTTTCGAACCTATATTAAAAATACAGGCAGTCTGGCACTAAAGCACAGTGAGTTGCTTGTAAGTCACCGTGGTGATCTCAGGTCGGAGGGACACTTATACCCATTGGCCTTAGCTGACTACTCTTGACAGTAGAGTTTTACATTGGTCATGTTCAATATAGATATACTCCTACATCTCATCTGAATGCTATACCAGTGTCTCCACACCACTTGGTTACGAGGATAATCAATGCATATCGTATACAGCGACCTACACTTGATAAGTTATCGTCCTTATTAATAACTTATCATTTGATCATGAACAATTTAAGAACGATCCGATAAATCTTTTTTTATCGATTGATTGTGGTTCTAAGGACTTCATCATAATTTAAGAGTTTATTTAAGGAAGATAGAACTTTTATGATGAACTTGCCAAATAACTATTATTATTAGATAATTCATATACTAATTTCAATCATCTACCACTTAGATGATTGGCTTTTGGATATATTTTTTAACAACTCCCACTTGTACAAAAGCCAATCAAAATGATATCAAATATCTTATCTTCCACTTAAGTTCGTAGAACTTCTTAGTTCTGAGGCCTTAGCAAATGGATCGATTAAGTTCTCTTTTATCATCGATCTTCCAAAGATCAATATCACCCTGATCTAAAATCAAAAGTGATAGCAATACAGAGTATGCTGGTCCTTCAGTTCTTTAGCCAGATTTATGGCTCCAGAGCTATGATAGGACTAGACCATCGGTGGAGGGTGCCACTCCTAACCTGCTAATGAAGCTCAGCAGCATATATGGCAGCATCATATGCTGCGATGTACTCTACATCACTAATTGAGTAGACTAAAGTATCCTACTTGGAACCTTTCTAGCAGATTGCTCCTATAATTAGGGTACGATCTGATACTTTTTTGTTATCATCTTGATCTGACTGAAATCGAAACATCCTCATGTTTAAAGTTAGTATTTCCATATTTGAGTCACTGGACCTTAGTATTTCTCAAATACTTAAGGATTGTCTATACAATCTTCTAGTGGTTCTTACTTAGATCAATCTGGTGTCTGCTCACTACCATTAGTGAGTATACCATATCTGATCTTGAACATGAAGAAATTAGATGACACCCAAATCTTTATTCTTTGCAATGCTGGAATGCCATTCCCGATTAAGAGAATTTTATCCACAGACAACATAAGGAATAACACTACAGAATATTTTATCCACTTATAAATGCAGGGTTTCTTTTTGTTCATAACAAAGATATATGTTCAAAATGTATGTTCCAACTTTGAGATGATAGCGAGACGGGCTTTATAGGTCTCCACCTTCCCGTCTGCACTACTCTGATCCTTTTGAAAAATCCATTCACACCCAATGGGTTTATCCCTTTAGGTAAATCATCTAGTGTTCATATACTATTGATTTCCATGGACTTCAATTTGGATTTAATGGCTCCAAGCCACTTCTCAGAGTTAGACCGCTGCATTGCATCCCTATAGGTGATCGGATCCTTGTTAATCTCATCGAGCTCCATAGGATCACCGTCCTAGATCTAGACACTGAAGTGTCTGTCCAACTAATGTGGTACTCTACCAGATCTCCTTAAAAGTGTTACTTTAATAGGCTCCGAGTTTGATCTAATCAAATTTGATTCTGTAGGTTTACTAGATTATGTCGGTTCATTTTCTACCAGTCGAACTTCCAAGTTCAACTTGATAGGCATAGTTCCTTCTCTAAGGAACTCCTTTTCGAAAGGAATGCCTTACTGCTGATGAGCATCTTATGTTCTTCAGCATGATAGAATTAGTGACCCTTAAACACCTATTGGAAAAAGAACCAAATTTATCTGTATGCAAACCTTTGACATAAGCCGATTAACTCCAAACCCAAAGGGGAGAGAGTGTAGGTCCATGCCTGTTTTATATCTCATATGGAATCTGCACAACATACTTACTCAGTATATTTTCAGAGTAAAATAGGTAATCACACAAGAGCACAATCCTGAAATAGACAGAGAAGTGAACCCTATTGTGGATTGAACCATGTCTAAGAAAGTTCAACTTCTCCTTTCAGATACACTTTGCTCCGAAAAAGAATCCACTGAGAGAGAATCCAATTCTCTCCTAGATATGTCACAAACTCACTGGATAAGTATTCGCCTCACCTTATCCAGTTTGTTTCAATCTTTTATTATTGAATCATTTGAACATTTCAAATGATTCAGGCTAGACGCATCCATGCCTAGATAGGTCATCTGTAATGAAATATTAATATCTTCCTCTGGCACTTAAGTTCATAGGTCCACATACATCGCTATGTATAAGACTTAGAACTTTATCAACTCTCTCACCTTTTTCATTAAAAGGTGACTTTGTCATCTTTCCAAGAGGACAAGACTCACAGGCTATCAATGATTCACAATCATTGATGTGAGGTTTTTCTCTCAAGCTAATACGTTTATCTTGTTCTTGTCAAGGTGACTAAGCCAAAGATAGACATTCATGATATTATCTAATTTGGGTGTGTACATTACACTTAATAGGCTGTGTAAATGTTAAATATCATTTTCTTATTGTCCATGTATTATTGTAACATTATTCACAATAATATCACAATAATCTTCCTTTATTAATGAATGATAATCATCTTTGATCAAAAAGCCCACAAAGATTGCATTCATCATAAACAATGGACAATAGTAACAATTACTCTAAATGACAATATTTGAAAATAAGCTCTACAATTTCTAAAGTTAGGATTGAAATAAGACTTCCATCCCTAACATTCAAGAATTTCTCATCATTTTCAAACATTCTATTTACTTGTAGTCCTAGCAATAAATTACATAAGACCATCGGTATCTAATACCTAAGTAGTAGAATTACATAGAGAAATTATTTCTCCAAACAACTTTTAGTAATTTAATTTTGCCCCAAAAACCTAATCAGTAGGCTTTGGCCTCCACTGTAAGGATCCGGTTAGGTCCAACCATTAACATGACTATACTTGATGCATCTAACCAACGAATGATTAAGCCCAACTTTGGTTGGCTAACCTAACCACCATTAGAGAGACACTTTCAAGTCATCATATGATGAGTGATAATTCCATTTGTCAACAAGTACCAAGCCTTTGGGTCTGCAATGATTATTAAGTTAATGGACCCATTATCAAACACCTTAATGGGAGGCCATGACTCTGTTATCTCCATAACTTTGTCATTTTAAGGATCTAATAATTTTAGAAGATTTAAAATTATTAATGATTTAAGGATAGAAAGGACGTGGACCAATTTGCTCCCACTGACTTCATCAAGTCAAGTCCTCCCACTGACTTCTCAAGTCATTAACAAGGACTAGGATCAAATTTGATCCATGGGAACCTAGATCAGTCTCACTAAATGAAATCAGACTCTCTGATTTCCTATGTGACATAGGTTAGAACGAATCAATGAGCAACCTAATCAAGATCTGATTAACCACATTGGCCAGGTAAGTATGATCGGTGGGAGGGTTTGCTAAAGCTTGCCTTAGACACCATAAGAAATGACCACGTAAGTGGGCTCCCAATTAAAAACCATCGGTCAGGTTTACCTGAGACACCAACTAGTTTATCAGTTTTGATTTGGTCTGCCTAAAGACTCGGGCTTAGCTGCTGAGCCACGATCAATGTCCATTTGTTAGAATATGGACTTTGATCAACTACAACTATTGAAGTGATCTATAGAAATGACCTAATTCTAATTAACTTTTAATTAGGTTTGATCAATTTCTTAACTTAGTCCATATTTAATCTAACCCTAGGTCTAACCCAGTTAATGACCTGATCAAAGCTAACCCATTATCCTTTAACCCATATTTTATGGAATTATCTTTGGATCTTTAAATCACAAACCTAGATCCTAAACAATCACTTAATTCTTTTAATTAAGTTCATGGCTGAGGGTTGGGGTTTAGCATTTCAAAAACTATTTTCAACTTTTGAAAGATTTAATACAATTTAGTGTTGTTTCACTAAATAGGTCGACTCATTTCAAAAATGGATCGACTTATTTCACTAACAAATACTAACAATTGAAATTAGTCAGAAAAATAATTGAGTCAACTTTTCAGTCAAGTTGGATTGCTGGTCGAGGTGGCTCGATAAGCAAACAGAACCTTCACAAGATCCTGTTCGTGACTGATTTTAATCTATGTACATTACATAAAATTTTATGAAATGAAATAGACCTAATCTAAAATATTCATGACAAGATTTATTTAAACTCTTTTAAATTTTTTAGATCGCAACGTATCAGGACAACCTTTGCACTGTAAGGGGTAAACCTTATAGCAGGACAACCTACAGTCCGTGCAATCACTATTTTATTTTTTAGATTTATTTTAATATAATTATGAATATGTTATAAAAGAACCAACCTGGCTCTGATACCACTATTGGAAAAAGGTGCAGGGTTTCATGCATGAATTTCAAAATAATTTTAAAATATAACGCAGTAGAATATATAAATTAAATAATTTAATATATAAATACATGTAATCAGATTACTAAACCCTACAATTAGGATTTATAACATATCATATTATATTTATAAATTAAAAAATAAAAACTTTGGTATTGATCAAATCAATACCCTAGATCTAAAATAGTTTTAGATCTAAAATCTAGATCACATCTAGATAAGAGAAGAAATCAGATCTCTTACCTTCATACGGGTTGAAAACTCTATGGTTGATTTTTTTTGTTGTCTTTAGAGCTGCATATGCATCCGGCCTCTACAGGTGATCCACATGAGGCTGCAACAAAATCAAAGGTTCGTCGAACGAAGATCCGCTCGAAGTGCTAGCTTCTTGCAGATCCCTCCAAATGGTTAATCTAAAAATACTCTTCAGATCTCTTGGACATCCCAAGAGATGAAGAATATGAGGAAGAATAAGAAAGAAGTCAAACTTTTTGACCTCCCTAAAATCAGAAATAATATGTAAAAGAAAGGATCCTAAGAGAAGAAAGATCTTCTCTTTCTATACATCAACGATTGATGTCTTGAGAATATCTCTTTGCTAGGACATGAGAAGACCTTCTTCTCTAGATTTTTTCTTAACTTTCAGATCTTATGATATCATGATTTTTCTCATGGAAACCTTAAGAAAAGACCTTCTTTTCTTCTTCTTCTCTCATCAGAACATGATCAGATTATATCCAAAATAAGATCACCATGCCCCAACTCATTGAAGCATGGATCCACTATACCATCCCTCTTTCTCTCTCAAATTTTTATCACATAAAAATATAACAATAAAGAGAAAATAATATGAAAGAAAAACCATGAGAGAAGACAATCTTTCCTCTTACCTTTTTTCTCTACAAGACATCAACTTTTGATCTCTTGATAGAAGACTCTCCTCCAAGGATCTTGGTGACTCAAACCACCCATGTCATCCTCTTTCTCCTCTACTTTTTCTCTAAAAAAACTACAGATTTTAGACTCCTATATCTTCTCATATGGGGCGGCACCAATATAAGAGGTAGATAAGGTCAAAAGTCCTAGTTAAACAAGGAACTTATGGGGCGTCCAACTCTTGGACGCACCCTCCCTCAAAAATTTCATAGAGAGCATGAAAATAACCACAAAAAGGGCAACAAAATGATAGGATAGGCTTGGGGAAAGTTGGCACAAGAGAGGAGAGAAGAGTCCTTGTGAAGAGGGACTCTTTCAAAAAAAGAATAAGCTTAAACCACTTTCCATAATTAACCAAATCACTTTCCATATTGAATCAAATCAAATCTGATTCAAATCTATAGAATAAGTGGTGTGAGATTATATTCTTTGGACATGGATATCATAGAAAAATATTTGGAAATTAATTAGTGGGCGTGGGCTTGAGATTTCTTAGGTGGCGCAAGAGATGATATGGAATCCTAGTCTAACTAGGATTCTTATGTAGATTAGGTCAAATACTTTGAACCTAATCCAAATTAATTACAATCTAATTAATGATGATTCTAGTCTAACTAGAAATCCAATTAAATCAGATTTAATTCTGATTTAAATCCTAACTTAATTAAAAATTAGGTGCATACAAGTCCTAGTCGAATAGGGACTTGTTCTCCCTTGCTATTGGCTTATCCAATAAACCAATTAGACTTAATCTAATTAAATCCAAACTAATTCTAATTGAATCAAATTCAATTAGACTAGATCTCAACCCAGTTGCTCATTCAGATTGAGCTAATTAGCAATCCAATTGCTAATCGATCCTCCTGCAACACTTGCATTAGGTCAAGCATCAATCACATTGATCGTTTAATCTTTGAATGATTCTCAATCATCGATTAACCATCTGATTAGGTTACAACCTCTTATGTGTGTGATCCTATAGGTTTGAACTTAAGTTGATAGTACAGGAACCAATTTCTGTACCAGTCGAAGTAACCATCTAGCAATGGTTCCCGACGTCTAGATAGGTCGAATGTATGCAAAGCAACATTCTAAGAACCTTGACCCATGGTTACCATATAATTCATCCTTTTGACCAATAATGCTCAAGACGACTTCGAGTATGCTGTCAACACTCATACAAGTCATCTCTATTGTGTCTCAAAATTTTGCAAATCTCGTGACTCCTCATGAGGATTACCCAGGCCTAGGTTTTGCTAAATTGAAACACAGCGAGACATTCTTTACTTGAAGTTAATCAGGAGTGGTCAATCCCATCTTGACTCACACACCGACTTCACAAGTACTTGATTATATCTAAAAATCTTTCGAACCTATATTAAAAATATAGGTAGTCCGGCACCAAAGCACAGTGAGTTGCTTGCAAGTCACCGTGGTGATCTCAGGTCGGAGGGACACTTATATCCATTGGCCTTAGCTAACTACTCTTGATAGTAGAGTGTTACATTGGTCACGTTCAATGCAGATGTACTCCTACATTTCATTCGGATGCCATACCAGTGTCTCCACACCACTTGGTTACGAGGACAACCAACACATATGGCATACAGCGACCTACACTTGATAAGTTATCATCCTTATTAATAACTTATCATTTGATCGTAAATAATTTAAGAACCATCTGATAAATCCTTCTTTATCAATTGATTGTGGTTCTAAGGACTTCATCATAATTTAGGAGTTCATTTAAGAAAGATAGAACTTTTATGATGAACTTGTCAAATAACTATTATTATTAGATAATTCATATACTAATTCCAATCATCTACCACTTAGATGATTGGCTTTAAGACACATTTCCCAACCCATTACACTTAACAGGCTGTGTAAATGTTAAATGTCATTTCCTCATTGTCCATATATTATTATAACATTATTCATAATAATATCACAATAATCTTCCTTTATTAATGAATGATGATCATCTTTGGCCATAAGGCCAACAAAGATTACATTCATCATAAATAATGGACAATAGTAATAATTACTCTAAATGACAATATTTGAAAATAAGCTCTACAATTCTTATATTCAGGATTGGAATAAGACTTCCATCCCTAACATTCAAGAATCTCTCATCATTTTCAAACATTCCACTTACTTATAGTCCTAGCAATAAATTGCATAAGACTATCAGTATCTAATACCTAGGTAGTAGAATTACATAGAGAAACTTTAAGGTGTTATCATATAACATCCTTGATGAGCAACTCTTGCTCCTTTCTCTTGTTCAGCCTATTATGGTCAAGGGAAGTAAGACAATTCTTCTTCCTATGACCCTGCTTCTAACAGTAGAAGCAACATGCCTGATTTGGGTCAATTTTGGACTAATTGTTTTGACTGGACTAAGAAGTCCCAATATGAACCCATTCGTACTGCTGAACCAAATTCAACTTTCAATACTAATTATCGAAGTTGGGTCTCATAAGTCATCATTGTCTAACAGCGATTGGAGGAATTAAGGTTTAGCCTTATTTTAAGAAAAAAGAATAATGACCTAATATATATGAATTATTTTAAGCCTAGAGATTTGGATTTTAGTCTCAAGGTTATCCCACTATTTTATTCAAATTGGTAGCCTCTACCATCAATTCGAAAAATTACTTTAATTTTCTAGTAGGTACTAGAATCCACATAGACTACAGACAAGCCCGACTTTGGTCGGCCAACCCATCTGCATCTACGGGTAGGTTCATTAACCAATTATTTCTCCAAACAACTTCTAGAATTTAATTTTACCCCAAAAACCTAATCAGTAGGCTTTGGCCTCTAGTATAAGGATCCGGTTAGGTCCAACCATTAACATGACCATACTTGGTGCATCTAACCAACGAATGATTAAGTCCAACTTTGGTTGGTCAACCTAACCACCATTAGAGAGACACTTCCAAGTCGTCATATGATGAGTGATAATTCCATTAGTCAACAAGCACCAGGCCTTTGGGTCTGCAATGATTATTGAGTTAATGGACCCATTATCAAATACCTTAATGGGAGGCTATGACTCAGTTATCTCAATAACTTTATCATTTTAAGGACCTAATAATTTTAGAAGATTTAAAATTATTAGTGATTTAAGGATAGAAAGGACATGGACCAATTTGCTCCCACTGACTTCACCAAGTCAAGTCCTCCCACTAACTTCTCAAGTCATTAACAAGGATGAGGATCAATTTTGATCCATGGGCACCTAGATCAGTCTCATTGAATGAAATCAGACTCATTGATTTTCTATGTGACATGGGTTAGCACGAATCAATGAGTAACCTAATCAAGACCTGATTAACCACATTGGCCAGGTAAGTATGATTGATGGGAGGGTCTGCCAAAGCTTGTCTTAGACACCATAAGAAATGACCAAGTAAGTGTGCTGCCAAATTAAAAACCACCGATCTGATTTACCTTAGACACCAACTGGTTTATCAGTTTTGATTTGGTCTGCCTAAAGACTCAGGCTCAGCCGCTGAGCCACGATCAGTGTCCATTTGTTAGATATATGGATTTTGATTAACTACAACTATTGAAGTGATCTATAGTAATGACCTAATCCCAATTAACTTTTAATTAGGTTTGATCAATTTCTTAACTTAGTCTATATTTAATCTAACCCTAGGTCTAACCCAGTTAATGACCTGATCAAAGCTAACCCATTACCCTTTAACCCATGTTTTATGAAATTATCTTAGGATCTTTAAATCACAAACCTAGATCCTAAATAATCACTTAATTCTTTTAATTAAGTTCATGGCTGAGGGTTGGGGTTCGGCATTTCTAAAACCATTTTCAACTTTTGAAAGGTTTAATACAGTCTAGTGTTGTTTCACTAAATAGGTCGACTCATTTCAAAAATGGATTGACTTATTTCACTAACAAACACTAATTATAGGTTAAAATAATTAAAATTAGTCAAAAAAATAATTCAGCCAACTTTTCAATCGAGCTAGCTCGGATCCAATCCGAGCCGGCTCGGGTAATAGCCCAGAAAAGGTAGAAAGCCTTTTTTCTATCGAGCTGGCTTAGATCCTATCTGAGCTGGCCCAATTTTCAGGTGAGCCAGCTCGATTCTCAATCGAGCCAGCCCGAACAGCATTCTACAATGTTGTTTCAAGCTGGCATGCTAGTCGAGCTGGCCCGATTCCTGAGAGCACTGGCTCGATCAGCAAACAAAACCTTCGTAAGATCCTATTCTTGGTTGATTTTAATCTATATACATTACATAAAAATTTATGAAATAAAATAGATCTAATCTAAAATATTCATGACAAGATTTATTTAAACTTTTTTTAATTTTCTAGATCGCAACGTACCAGGACAACCTCTTACTGTAAGGGGTAAACCTTACAGCAGGACAACCTACAGTCCGTGCGATCATTATTTTATTTTTTAAATTTATTTTAATGAATCATGAACATGTTATAAAAGAACCTAGATGCTCTGATACCACTGATGGAAAAAGTGCAAGGTTTCATGCATGAATTTCAAAATATTTTTGAAATATAATACAGCGGAATATATAAATTAAATAATTTAATCTACAAATACATGTAATTAGATTACTAAACCCTATAACTAGAACCTATAACATGTCATATTGTATTTATAAGTCAGAAAATAAAAGCTTTGGTATTGATCAAATCAATACCTTAGATCTAAAATAGTTTTAGATCTAAAACCTAGATCACATCTAGATAAGAGAAGAGATCAGGTCTCTTACCTTCATGCGGATTGAAAACTTCACGGCTAATTTTTTTTGTTGCCTTTGGAGCCGCATACGTGTCGGACCTCTACAAGTGATCCACACGAGGCTGCAACAAAATCAGAGGTTCGTCGAACGAAGATCCGCTCGAAGTGCTAGCTTCTTGCGGATCCCTCCGGATGGTTAATCTAAAAATATTCTTCGGATCTCTTGGATATTCTAAGAGATGAAGAATATGAGGAGGAATGAGGGAGAAGTCAAACCCTTAGACTTTCCTAAAATTAGAAATAATATATAATAGAAAAGGTCCTAAGAAAAGATAGATCTTCTCTTTCAAGACATCAACGATTGATGACCTGAGAACATCTCTATGCTAGGATATGAGGGGACTTTCTCCTCTAGATGTTTTCCAAACATCTAGATCTTATGTTATCTAATTTTTCTCATAGAAAAATCTCATGATTGATGGAGAAGATGTTGGAGCATGATCCCGGCTCCTCCCACGGACCTTTGGTGCAGCGGAACCAGCAACGAATAGATCTGGAGACTTCTGGACACGATCCAAGGCCCTTGATGAAATCAGCCTGGTTGCTGTCTTCTTCGTCAGCCTTTCGTTCCAGATGAAGAACGTCTTTGAAACCACCTCTAAAAAATCCAATATCTGGTACCCAACCAGATCAGACCTGGATCGAGGTCTTCCAATTTATAGATCTCAAATCAAGATGTTCTAAATGGGAAAGAAGATAGATGGAGACAGACCTCGCAGATCTGTCCTGCTGCAGCCTTTTTGTAGATCTATTGATGGAGATCTCACCCGTGCCTCAAACGACCTCAGATCAACTCCAGATCTGAGAGGGACTTGTACCAATCTCTTCTCAAGAGATTCTAGGTCTTGGACCTAGTGTTTAGGTGCCTGCAAGAGAGGAAAGAGAAGAAATGGCTGGCAGCTGCAAGGGGGGAAGGGGCTAGCACCTCCCTTCTTTTCTTTCCTTTTATGGACTGGCGGCAAGAAACCCTAGGGTTTCTTGCTCCTGGTGCATGGAAGATTGCTGGAGAGAGAGGGAGAAGAGAGAGAGAGACTTGGGAGAAAGAGTCATCTATTTTCTTGGCTTAATCAAACCTATACACAGTACATGTATATATAAACACCGGGTCAAGTGACCCAAACCCAAAACTCCCTTGACCAACTCTATGGGAGATTAGGTTAATCCAAGCCCATGTACACCCATGACTCGACCTAATCTCACCTCTCCTAGGCCCAGACCTGGCCCATAAAGAGTTGGTCCCTTGAGGCCCACATAACCTAGACCTCAAGAACCCGAAAGGCCCACAGCCTTTCAACCTAGGAACCAACTAGCCCTAGAGCCTCCATGAAGCCCTCATGAATGATGGACCTTGGCCCTAGCCTTGGTCCCTTGGGCCTTGGGCACACCACCTGGATTACAATAATCTCCACCTTGGTGTCCCAAGGCCTTAACCAGCTCCACTCTGTCCATTAGCTGAATCAGCTCAACACATCTCTGAAAGCTGTCCCATGGAAGTACCTTCGTAAGTGCATCAGCTGGGTTCTCCTTGGTGTGTACCTTTACCAAATCTACCTCACCATCCTCCACAAGCTCCCTGATCTGATGATACCGACTGTCGATGTGCTTTGTCCTTGCATGATAGACTGAGTTTTGTGCTAATAGAAGTGCACTTTGGCTATCACAGTGCACTCTAATGGCCTTCTGAGTAAGGTCCATCTTCGTCAACAAACCCTTCAGCCAAATTGCCTCCTTAGCTGCTTCTGTCAGCCCGATGTACTCCACCTCTGTAGTGGATAGGGCCGTGATAGGCTGCAGACTTGATCTCCAAGAAATAGGACCTCCATACAGGCTAAAGATGAAGCCTGTCGTAGACCTCCGGGTATCCACATGTCCACCGAAGTCTGCATCTACATAACCACCAATCAGCCCCTGAGCCTCCCTGGACATGTCAGAGTATTCCACTGCACCTCCTCGCTGTTTGTAGCAGATGCCAACTCCAACTGAACCCGCCAGGTATCTGAATATCCACTTCAGAGCTCTCCAGTGCTCCCTACCAGGCTGCGCCATGAACCTGCTAACCTGACTCACTGCATGAGCGATGTCTGGTCTACAACAGACCATCGCATACATCAAGCTCCCAACTCCTAAAGCATAAGGAATCTTCTCCATCTCCTGAGCCTCCACCTCAGTCTGTGGCGCCATGGTCTTCGAGAGTCTGAAGTGACCGAGAAGTGGCAGCTCCGCTGGCTTTGCTCCCTTCATCCCGAACCTCTCTAAGACCTTCTGTATGTAGTCCCCCTGAGATAGATGCAGCACCCTCCAGGCTCGGTCTCTGAAAATCTCCATGCCTAGGATCTTCCTTGTAGGGCCCAAATCCTTCATCTCAAACTCCCGAGATAAGGATACCTTCAGATCCTGCACAACCTTCCTACTCTTGCATGCTATAAGCATGTCATCCACATACAAGAGTAGGAACAACCTAGAACCATCCTCAAGAGACTGAACATAAACACAGGAATCAAACTCGCACCTGAAAAGTTCAATGCTGCGCACATAGGAGTCGAATCGCTTGTACCATTGCCTCGATGACTGCTTCAGCCCATACAGCGACTTCTGCAACAAGCATACCTTTCTCTCTGATCCTGGATCTCTGAAATAAGGTGGCTGCTCCATGTAAATTATCTCCTCCAAATGCCCATGGAGGAACGCCATCTTGACATCCATCTACTCCAGCTCTAAATCCTGAGCTGCTACGATGCTCAGCAGCACTCTGATGGAAGTGTGTCTGACGATGGGAGAGAAGACCTCACTGAAATCGATGCCTTCCTTCTGGGAGTATCCCTTGGCCACTAACCTCACCTTGAATCTGATACCTTCTTGCTCTGAAGGCCCTTCCTTATGACTGTAGACCCATTTGCAGCCAATGGGCCTCTTCCCCTGTGGCAACTGCACCAATCGCCATGTCTGGTTCTTGTGGAGAGACTGCATCTCCTCGGATATCGCCTGAACCCATCGCTCTCTGTCCTGGCTCTTAATAGCCTCTTGATACGTATATGGGTCTCCATTCACTGTCACCAGGGCATATGACAGCGTCTCCTCGAAGCCATATCGGTCCGGTTGCCTGATGGTCCTCTTGGGCTTGTGTAGGGCAACACCAATATCAGTCCTCGATCCAGCTCGCTCCTGCTGGACCTCTCTGCCTCGATCATCCATCCGAGTCCTCTCCACCTATGGAGACACCTTAAGTAGGTTCTCCACCTGAATGTCATGTCCTCCCGTAGTACCTGCAAGAGGCAAAATCAAAGAGGTAAGTTGTCCAGCAGCGCCCTGCTGGACCTCCTCCTGCTCCTGCTGCTCCTCCATGCCTGCTTGCCTCCGTAAGACTGACTCCTCATCAAAAGTCACATCCCGACTAATGATGACCTTCTTTTCCAAAGGATCCCATAGCCTGTATCCCTTGACTCCTCGTGGATAGCCAAGAAACACCACCTTGCGTGATCTGGCATCTAGCTTGCTCCGCTCACCAGCTCCAATGTGCACATAGGTCGTGCACCCAAATACCCATAGATGGCCCAGCCCAACTGTCCTCCCAGACCACACCTCCTCTGGAAGCCTGCCATCCAACCTGGTGTGAGGTGACCGATTGACCAAGTAACCCGCTGCGTCTACTGTGTCAACCCAGAACTCCTTTGGAAGCCCTGCCTGCAGCCTCATGCATCGTGCCTTTTCCAAAAGTATTCTGTTCATCCTCTCGGCCACCCTATTCTGTTGTGGAGTCCCCCTAACTAAGAAGTGTCTCTTGATCCCACACTCCTCACAGTAGTCCTGGAACTCTCTGCTGGTGTACTCTCCGTCATTGTCTGACCTCAGACACTTTACGCTCCTCCCCTGCTCTTTCTCCACCTCAGCTCTGCAGATCTTGAACTTGGTGAAGACCTCTGACTTCTCTCTCATGAAGTAAGTCCAAAGCTTCCTTGAGAAATCATCAATCAGGGTCATGAAGTATCTAGCCCCATTCCTAGCTAAAACTGGGGCTGGTCCCCACACATCCGTGTGTACTAACTCCAGAGGGGCTGCACTCCAGGCTGTACTGATGGTGAACTGAACTCTTCTCTACTTTCCTATCTGGCAAAGCTCACAGATCTCCCTTGTAGCACCATCCTCCGGATTAGAGATGAGTCCTCTCCTGCTCAACTCCCTCAGCCCTCTGTCACCCATGTGGTCTAGGCGGTAGTGCCACATCCTGTAAGCCCCCTACTGGTCCTGTGCTGCAGCTGCTGCATCAGACTCTCCGGTCACCACAGATCCCTCCATGTGATAGAGGTTATTGTCCAACCTCCTGCCTCTCATCACCACCATAGCTCCATTGGAGATGTTTAGTACTCTGCTTCTAGCCCTACTACTGAAGCTGTATCCACTGCGCTCCAAGTAGCCTAGTGACACCAGATTCTTTTCCAGCTCCAGGATGTGCTTTACATTTGTCAATGTCCTCACAATCCCGTCAAACATCCTCACCCTGACTGTCTCTATCCCAGCCACCTTGCAAGGATGATTATCGCCTAGAGTCACTGATCCCTCATCTGTCTTGGTGTATGTCGCAAACCAAGACCTGTGTGGTGTGTAGTGATGTGAGCACGCAGAGTCTAGTGTCCACTCCTCTGTGTAATGCCTGTGACCATCTGATACCACAAGTAGATCATCCTCCACCTGCTGCCCAGCAACTGCACTCACTGATTCTGAGCCACTTCTTTCTCCCTTCTTGCTCTTTCATAGTGGACATTCTCGCTTGAAGTGCTTGAACTCGTTGCACTTGAAGTATTTCACCTCTTTCTTCCCTTCCTGGACTTGGACCGCCCCTTGGACTTGCTTCTACCTCTGCCTCTACCTGTTCTCTCCCCTACTGCCAAACCCTCCTGGGGAGCCCAATCTCTGGTCAACTTTTCCCTCTGCTCATTCGACCTCAGCACCGAAACCATGTCCTCATACTCCAGAGTCTCCTTGTCGTAGAGCAGTGTAGTCACCAAAGAATCATATGATCCGAAAAGCGAACATAGAAGCAATAGTGACTTGTCCTCCTCATCCAGCTTCACCCCGATATTCACCAACTCCGTGCACAACTGGTTGAACCTCTGAATGTGGCCAATCACATCAGATGCCTCCTGCATCCAAAGACTGTACAACCTCTTCTTCAGCATCAGCTTGTTGCACATATTCTTTCCCATGTACATGGTGTGCAATTTCGACCAAAGGCCCTTCGGGGTCTTTTCTTCCAGCACCGAATATAACGCCGCATCTGCCAAACATCCTCTGATCACCGAGCATACTTTCTTCTCCAACGATGCCCACTGTCTATCTGTCATTCCCTCAGGCTTCTCATCCAAAGCCTGATCCAGATCTGTTTGCACCAGAAGATCCTCCACCCGAATTTTCCACATGGAAAAATTTTTCTTGCCATCAAACTTCTCAAAATCGACCTTCATATTGCTGCCCATGACTGGATCCAAGCCAAACAAGCAATATAAATTCAAGAAGTGTAGAATATACCTTGATGGTACCTTGCTGAAAATTTTCAGCACTTGGGATCTTCAACTTCTCATGCTTGGAACCACTTCCTCACCACCGTGGCTCTGATACCAACTATTGGAGCATAATTCTAGCTCCTCTCACAGACCTTTGGTGTAGTAGAACCAACAACGAATAGATCTGGAGACTTTTGGACGTGATCCAAGGCCCTTGACGAAATCAGCCTGGTTGCTGTCTTCTTCATCAGCCTTTCGTTCCAGATGAAGAACACCTTTGAAACCACCTCTAAAAAATCCAAGATCTAGAACCCAACTATATCAGACCTGGACCGAGGTCTTTCAATTCATAAATCTTGAATCGGGGCATTCTATATGGAAAAGAAAATAGATGGAGA
Organism: Elaeis guineensis; assembly: GCF_000442705.2. Taxonomy (NCBI): domain Eukaryota; kingdom Viridiplantae; phylum Streptophyta; class Magnoliopsida; order Arecales; family Arecaceae; genus Elaeis; species Elaeis guineensis. Next base: position 52,780,286 of record NC_025997.2, read on the forward strand.
CTGACCTCACAGATCTATCCTGCTGCAGCCTTTTTGTAGATCTGTTGATGGAGATCTCACCCGCACCTCAAACGACCTCAGATCAACTCCAGATCTGAGAGGGACTTGTACCAATCTCTTCTCAAGAGATTTTAGGTCCTAGACCTAGTGTTTGGGTGCCTGCAATCAAGGGGAGAGAAGAAATGGCTGGCGGCTGCAAGGGGGAAGGGGCTAGCACCTCCCTTCCTTTCTTTCCTTTTATGGACTGGCGGCAAGAAACCCTAGGGTTTCTTGCTCCTGGTGCATGGAAGATTGCTAGAGAGAGAGGGAGAAGAGAGAGAGAGACTTGAGAGAAAGAGTCATCTATTTTTTTGGCTTAATCAAACCTATACACAGTACATGTATATATAAACACCGGATCAAGTGACCCAAACCCAAAACTCCCTTGACCAACTCTATGGGAGATTAGGTTAACCCAAGCCCATGTACACCCATGACTTGACCTAATCTCACCTCTCCTGGGCCCAGACCTGGCCCATAAAGAGTTGGTCCCTTGAGGCCCACATAACCTAGACCTCAAGAACCCGAAAGGCCCACAGCCTTTCAACCTAGGGCCCAACTAGCCCTACAGCCTCCATGAAGCCCTCATGAATGATGGACCTTGGCCTTAGCCTTGGTCCTCTGGGCCTTGGGCACACCACCTGGATCACAACAGAAGAAGGGTTCTAGAAGAAACCTTAAGAGATGACCTTCTTTTCTTCTTCTTCTCTCATCAGGACATGATCAGATCTTATCCAAAATCAGATCACCATGCCTCAACTCATTGGAGCATAGATCCACCATGCCATCCCTCTTTCTCTCTTATATTTTTATCACATAAAAATTATAAAAATAAAGAGAGAGTAAACTGAAAGAAAAATAATAAGAGAAGATAATCTTCTCTCTTACCTTTTGTCTCTACAAGACATCAACTTTTGATGTCTTGATAGAAGACTCTCCTCCAAGGAAACTGACACCTCAAAATACCCATGCCATCCTCTTTCTTCTCTACCTTTTCTATGGAAAAACCATAGATTTCTGACTCCCACCTCTTATCATATAGGAGGCACCACTAGATAAGGTAGACTAGGTCAAATGACCTAGTCAAACAAGGAAACCATGGGGCATCCAACTCTTGGATGCCCCTTCCCTTATTATCTGCATGGAGATCAGGAAAATGTACAAAAGAGATGACAAAAAGAAAAGGTAGGCATGGAGAAAGTTGGCGTAAGAGAGGGGAGAGGAGTTTTTGTCAAGAGAGATTTTTTCAAAGGAAATAAACACAAACCACTTTCCATAATGAACCAAATCAAATCTGATTCAAATCTCTAGAATAAGTAGTATGAGATAATATTTTTTAGATGTGGATATCACAAAAAAAATATCTAGAAATAAATATGTGGGTGTGGCTTTCTTAGGTGGCGCAAGGGAGAAGATGGAATCCTAGTCTAACTAGGATTCTCATGTAGACTAGGTCAAACTCTTTGAACACAATCCAGATTAATTACAACCTAATTAAGGGTGATCTTAGTCTAACTAGGAGCCCAATTAAATTAGATTAAACCATATTTAATTCTGATTCAAATCCTAACTTAATTAAAAATTAGGTGCATACAAGTCCTAGTCGAACAGAGACTTGTTCTCCTTTGCAACTGGCTTATCCAATAAATCAATTAGACTTAATTCAATTAAGTCTAAATTAATTTTAATTAAATCAAATTCCATTAGACTTGATCTCAGCCCAATTGCTCAATCAGATTGAGCCAATTAGCAATCCAATTGCTAATTGATCCTCCTACAATACTTGCATTAGGTCAAACATCAATCACATTGATCGTTTAACCTTAGAATAATTTTCAATCATCGATTAACCATCTGATTAGGTTAGAACCTCTTATGTGTATGACCCTACAGGTTCGAACCTAAGTTGATAGTACAGAAACCAATTTTTGTACCAGTCGAAGTAACCATCTAGCAATGGTTCCCGAAGTCCAAATAGGTTGAATGTATGCAAAGCAATATTCTAAGAACCCTGACCCATGGTTACCGTATAATTTATCTCTTTGACCAATAATACTCAAGACAACTTGGAGTATGCTGTCAACACTCATACAAGTCATCTATATTGTGTCTCAAAATTTTGCAAATCCCATGACTCCTCACGAGGATTATCCAGGCCTAGATTTTGCTAAATTGAAATACAACAAGATATTCTCTTCCTGAAGTTAATCAAGAGTGGTCAATCTCATCTTGACTCACACACTGAATTCACAAGTACTTGACTGTATCCAAAAATCTTTCGAATCTATATTAAAAATATAGACAGTCTGGCACTAAAGTACAGTGAGTTGCTTGCAAGTCATCGTGGTGATCTCAAGTCAAAGGGACATTTATATCCATTGGCCTTAGCTAGCTACTCTTGACAATAGAGTGTTACATTGGTCACGTTCAGTATAGATGTACTCCTACATCTCACTTGGATGCCATACCAGTGTCTCCACACCATCGATTACGAGGACAACCAATGCATATGGCATACAGCGACCTACACTTGATAAGTTATCGTCTTTGTTAATAACTTATCATTTGATCATGAATAATTTTAGAACCATCTGATAAATCCTTCTTTATCGATTGATTATAGTTTTAAGGACTTCATCATAATTTAAGAGTTCATTTAAGAAAGATAAAACTTTTATGATGAACTTGCCAAATAACTATTATTATTAGATAATTCATATACTAATTCCAATCATCTACCACTTAGATGATTAGCTTTAGAATACATTTTTCAATAGCAAGTGGGTCTTCAAAAGAAAGATCAAAGTAGATGGCCAAGTAGAAACCTACAAAGCCAGGTTAGTGGCAAAGAGTTTCAGTCAAAGGCAAGGAATTGACTATGGTGAAACCTTCTCACCAGTGGCTATGCTCAAGTCCGTCCAGATTTTGCTTGCTATAGTGGCATACTACGATTATGAAATCTGGTAGATGGATGTCAAGATCATTTTTCTCAATAGTAATCTAGAGGAAGAGGTCTATATGGCTCAACCAGAGGGATTTATCTCAAGTGGGAGAGCAAATCAAGTATGCAAGCTAATGAGATCCATCTATGGATCGAAGCAGGTTTCGAGGAGTTGGAACATCCGATTTGATATGATAGTCAAAGAGTTTGGTTTTATCAAAAATACGAATGAACCATGTGTATATAAGAAGACAAGTGAGAGTGTTATTGTCTTCTTGGTTCTGTATGTCGGTGACATACTGCTCATTGAGAATGATATCCCAATGATGCAATCGATCAAGATTTGGCTATCGAATAAGTTTTTCATGAAAGACTTGGGTGAAACATCCTATATACTGGATATAAAGATCTATAGAGATAGATCTAAAAGGATGTTAGGCTTATTCCAATCACGGTACATAGATCTCATATTAAAGAGGTTTAATATAGAGGCAAGTAAGAGGTTACCTACCTGCAAGTCATGGTATATGTCTCTCTAAGAAAATATATCCTTAGACATCAGAAGAGAGGAAAAAGATGAATGAAATTCCTTATACTTTAGCTGTGGGATCAATTATGTATACCATGTTATGTACCAAGCCTGATATAGCTTATGCTTTGGTCATAGCTAGTAAATTTCAGGCTGATCCCAAGAAGAATCATTGAAAAGCAGATGATAGCAAGTCAATATCAGCGTATGTGTTTATCCTAAATGATGGGGCAGTGAGTTGGAAGAGTTTCAAGCAGCAGATAGTAGTTGACTCAACTACTGAGCCAGAGTACGTTGCTGCTAGTGAAGCCATTAAGGAAGTTGTCTGGATGAAAAAATTTATCATGGATTTAGAAATCATTCCTGAGATTGAAGGACTAGTGCTACTTTATTGCGATAACACTGGAGCCATTATTCAAGCTAAGGAACCTAGGTCTCATTATAAATCTAAGCACATCCTCAGACATTTCTATCTCGTTAGAGATAAGATGTTGTTCTTGAACGAGTAGACAGAAAGAACAATATAGCAGACCCATTCACTAAGACCATACCACAGCAGCTATATGATCGCCATCTTGATTGTATGAGATACAAAGGTGATTGGTTTTAGTGCAAGTGAGAGATTGAAAAAAGAGTGTCCTATAAGCCAATCGCAAGTGTGTTATGATGGAACTTTTTTTGAAAATTTTCAACTCATAAAATGATATTTATTATTTGAGGTATAGATTCATCATATTAGCTGCATCTTATATGTCTAAGATTATGATGAACCTCAAAGATTAGGACAATAATTTTAGGAGACATGAATAGATCATGCTAGTGAGACCTAAAATCCTAAAATCTTAATCTTAAATATTTTTGATCGTAGGAGCATTAAGTCGGGAATCTATATTCCAGATAGACTGGCACATCCTATATATGCTCAATGAAGAGGGTGACAAATCTCACTAGCCACTTGTGTGAGATACTAATACAAAGATATGGGTGCTCATTTGAGAAATGAGTCCATTGAATTGACTCGATGAAAGAGAACATCTAATGGAAGCCTTATTTGCATGTTCAAGATGGTTCTCTAAGTGGGAGTTGTGCAAGTGATCCTTAGACCTGAGACCACTATAGAATCTTGTGCACATGAACTCATATTTTGGTTCATATCCAGGCATGGCATTAAGACATGTACAGAGTGTTCTAGATATGGTGGAGTGTGTATGGAGGTTATGAGTAGGTCAATATGGAATCAATCACTCCTAGTAAGAGGAGATCGCATCTTGTGTATTCTCAATCTTAGATGACTCAAGAAAAGTCTTTTGGCCAAAAGCAGGAAGAAGATTAGAAAGAATTTCTAATGCTTCTTCATTAGATTCATCATTGATTAATTGAGAATCGATATGAATATGTGTTTGAGTTTGACATGATTCCATACTCATGAACATATTCAAGGTGCAAGGATGATCGAAGGATTGAATTGCATGGTAATTTATCACTGAAGGATATATTTGATATTTCTATCAAATTTTACATCTTCTGAGTAGTTATGATATATTGCTAGACATCAATCTTGACTTATAAATTTTTGATCAAATTAAAGAGTTTAATTCGATCGCCAATTAGAAAGGATTTTAATTGTTGAACTTGGGTTAGCTCGATTGGACCTAAATCGATTAGACTGAAATCTAATCAAATTTGATCAACTTATACTCGGACCTACTGCTAGCTAGATGTGGAACCCAATGGGTCACACACATATAAAAATTAGCCAAGGACCCTTTTGAAAAAGGTTGATTGAAATTTTGGATTCAATCAGGGTTCCAGTAAGCATGCTAGCACGTGTGGAAACCCTTGCTCCTTTGGAGACCAATTTGGTCCCATCCCTTGCTAATTAGCTAGGCTAATTTAGTAGATATTTGGATCAAGTCATGTCACCTAGAAGCACCCCAAATTGGGGCACCACATCCCATGTTAATGCTAATTATGAAGAGTCCAAGTTGTGGTGGACTCTTGGTGCAAAACAGGTTCTGCGTACAAGTGTTGTCATGGACAGAAGAAAAAAATTATTTTGGAATAGGATTAAAATATTTGTGATATCCCATATCACCCTCCATCCTCTGGTGCACATATTAAAGTATGAGATATATATTTTTTTAAAATTTTTGGGGCAGAGAAAAAACTGAAAAAAGGAGGATGTCTCATGCGCACGCAGAAGCATCACGTCTCTCCATGATTTGGAGAGTCCTTCTCCCAACTAAATGCCTTTATATTGTAACTATTTTTGGTGATAATGTTCTATATTTGATAAGCTATTTTTGATAATTTTTTTGAAATTTTTTCAGACTTATCTGGATGCCAAACAGATGCCATAAGTTCCTACTAATGCCTACGCACGTGGTGATCAGCACTCGCGTGAAGAGGTGTGAGGATAGCACCTTCCATTAGAATTTTATCACAATTTTTGATTTTTTGGAATCTATATTGAATGCCCTATCCATGTGGATTTTTTTAGAATCTTTCTAATTTGAGAAGGGATGTGAAAATATCCCTTCTTTGGTTGCACGCGTACAGAGCAGGGTGCTGATCGACGTATCATTGATAAGAGTCCTTTTGCTTGAAGGAACTCTTATCTCTGATAATCTGATCAGATAGACCTTTTGGATAAGGCATGTCCCTCTCCTTTGGCATCCCTTTGGTAGCTATAAATTGGTCGGGGTGCTAGGTGTCCGATGGATTCAGATGGGGTTTCCAATTTCTCTTCAGTTGCTCTCCTTTCTTTCTTACAACCTATCTTAGTTTTAGGATAAAGCTTAGAGATTTAAGACAAAGCCTTATCTGATCCTAACAAGAGTTGTACGGGTCTTAAAGAAGGTGAATCAAAAGTCTAGAGGAGATTCTAAGATGGTGATGTCAGGTTCTTGAAGAAATCTGACTGGTATGAGGCTAGTCGAGTTCTAGGGGCTAGAATTCTTGAAGCAAGGTGAAGAAGGAGCGCTGTCTTTGATTCAATTTCCATGTAGATCACCATTGGAGGGTGAACACTTAGATACCTTTTTAAAAATTGAGATTAGCACTATAGGTATTCTTCTTATCTTAATTTATATTTATTATGCTTTGATTATTATAGTCAAGGATTTTTGGACATTAGGGCTTCCGATGCATTGGGTGTTTTGAATAAAAATTTTAAACACCTAACCCTTCCACTGTGCTACTGGAATCCAACACAACCAGCATCCCTCATGCCCTTTAGGAGTGCCCCACACCCTCTCTTCCTCTCTCCCTCTCTTCTCCCTTGCTGCTTCAACGCCCCAACCCCTTTGGGCATCCTTCATCATCACACCGATAAGGGCTTTGGGCGTCCCTTGTGTGCTGGCTTTTCTTTCTGGTAGTAGTATAAATAAAGGAGAAAAAGGCAAGAGAAGAAGAGAAGAAGAAGATCAAGAAAAGGATCAAAGATTTGATCGCGATCCAGGCTTCGTTTAGATTCGCAAGCTAAATTTTCTTAGAGAAAAAAATTCAATCTTAAGAGGATTGTTCCAAGCTGATTCCAAATGGATACCCATAGAGACCGGACACTTGCATGGCTAAGAGAAAATCTCCTCTTCTAGATCCAGATTTGAGGAAAGAAATTACAAAACAGATATGTGATTCGATCATATGTTAAATTTTATCATATGTACAATTTTAGCATATGAAGTAGATCCTTGTAATTTATGTATTTATTCATGCATGATATAGATTAAAAATATTTTAATCTACTATTCTACTATGATATTTAGAAAATAAAATTTTGAAACATACATGAATGCCCCTATATAAAAATTTCAATAGTGGTATCAGAGCCATGGATTTCATATGCATGAAATTGACATGCATATTTTGAAAAAAAATTCAAAATCTGATTTTTCTTGATACATGAGATGTATAGATGAATTTTTGAATTAAAAATTTAATTTTAAGTTTGATTTTATAACATATTATTGATATGTTAAAGCATACATAGATCTGAATTTTGATCTAGAATGATTTCTAGTTCATGATCATATTATATATAGATGCATGCATAAACTTAAAATTTTATTTGATCTAATTCATGATTCATGTATGAGATATATGATTACATATTTAGGTCATAAAATTTTTTTCAATCTGATTCATGATTGGTATATGAGATATATGATATCATGTATTGATCTGAATTTTATTTAGATCTGAATTTTACATGCCTATATGAGATATATGTTTGTATGTTAAATTTAAAAATTGATTTCATGATTTAAAACTTATCTTTCATGTAAAGAATTTAGATATAAAATTTGATTTTAGAATCTAAAATTTATGTTTGTGTATGAGGATTTTGGTTATGAAAAAATCAAAAATTAAGACATGTAATAAGATTGCATCTAGAGTTTTTGACTTGAATCATATAGATTTAATTTGATTAAGTAATTAATCAAACTAAGTCAAGTATTGATTAGAGTTAGATTAATTAAGTTAAATGATAATATAATTATTGTTGATCAAATCAATTGAATCCTATATGTAGAATCGATTAACCTAAGGACCTAATTTGGCTCGATGGTTTGAGCCTGATTCACTTGAGTTAACCTATTTAGATCAATTGATCTATTGATGTCTAAGATAAGTAATTGAGATGTGGTTATTTAATTAGTTTCGTTAGTTTACCTGACTAATTTATTGATGTCTAAGAAAAGCAACGGAGGGACCCCCACCGATCTCTACTTACCTAGCCAATTTGAAAGATTGAGTCTTCAATTGGGTTGCTTGGTATTTTTGATTTAGCCCATGCCAATTAGATCGATCATATGATGACTGATTAGATGAGACCTAAACCTAAACATCTCCATAAATATTAAGTCCATAGGTCTTCCACTGTTGTAGATGTGAGGGGGTGCTACTGGTGTTGATTATTCTCGACTGGTTACAGTGGTTCAGTTGCATCAGAAATATGCAACCACTCTATTATCAAAGAGTTGCTCCAGGATAAAGATAGGATTGGACCCAATAACTGTTAGATAAGGGACCCAATGATGGCCTTACACCTGCTTGTGAATGGTGGGTCGGGCTTAACTAAAGAGTGTGATTAATAACTATTAGGTAAGCCCACATGACTTAGATACCAAGTCGCTGCAACATGCTTAGAGAAGCATCTGGGCAAAGAGTTATCCATGCATCTGTGTGCATGTCATCAATAATTGTTAGGTGAGGTGCATGGCATCAGTGGGACCGCAGCACCAACTAGGAATCTTTTTGTCACATTAAGGTTTCTGTTTTCCACCCAGAGAGTGGAGGGATCCAAAAAATTAGTGGGAGTCATTGTTTACATCTTAAAATTTTTAGAAGCAAATATAATATTAAAGTACAAAAGTCTAACTCGAATCTCTACTCTCACAGTTAAACCATGTCAGCCTCAAACCCTCTAGCCCGCATCCTTGAAACCAATCGTTTGATCGAAACTAATTATAAAGACTGGCTCAGAAACCTCAAGATTGTCTTAACCTCAGAAAAATTAAGTCATGTACTCAACCAAGAATCTATAGTGTTACCAAACCATCCTACTGCTGAGCAAAGGGTTACTTTTGAAAAGTAGATGGATGAAGACAGTCGGGTCAAGTGCTATGTGCTGGCATCTATGTCAAACGAGTTGCAAAACCAGCATGAGCATATGTCTACTGTCAAGACTATGATCACTCATCTGCAAGAGTTGTATGGTGAGCAGAGTCGTACTGCATTCTTCGAAGTGTCCAAGAGACTCTTCAATTTGAAGATGCATGAAAGACAGTCAGTCCATGAACACTGTATGACAGTGATCTAGGATATTGAGGAGCTTGAAAAGCTTGAGCTTGAAATGCAAAAGGAATTGCAGATGGATTTGATCCTTCAATCCTTTAGGAGTTCATATAGTCAATTTATTATAAATTTTCATGTGAACAAACTCAATTGCACTATACCCAAATTGGTCAACATATTGGTCACTATCGAAGGAACCTTGAAGAGTTCAAGGGTCACTATTCTCACTGTGGAGTGGACTTCTTTCAAGAGAAAGTCTACTGAAAAGAAGAAGACTAAATCCGTTACCTCATTCTTGGATACTTTTGATTGAGGATCTTCTTGTGGTTCAACCATAGGTATTTCTAGATTGGTTTGTAGATCATGAACTTTTATAAGTTCAATATTCCTCCCACTGCCTCTTTCTTGAAAAAATTTATTTTTCAAGAAAGTAGTATGCCTACTAACAAACACCTTTTGTTCAGTAGGATGGTAGGAGTAGTATCCATTAGTTTTCTTAGGATACCTTACAAACATATACTTGTCTGATCTAGCACTAAGCTTATGTTCAAAAATATTTCTGACATAAATAGGACAGCCCCAAGTCTTAAGATGTTTAAGATTAGGCTTCCTTCCCTTCCATATGTCATATGATGTGCTTGCAACAGACTTTGAAGGCACTTTGTTTAAAATATATGTGACAATCTCTAGGGCATATCCTCAGAAAGATATTGGGAGATCACTGAAGCACATCATGGACCGCACCATATCCATCAAAGTGCAATTCCTCCTTTTTGCTACACCATTTAATCGAGATGTATAAGGAGGGGTCTATTTAGAGAGAATACCTTTTTTTTAAGATGATCAAGAAATTTACTGGATAAGTATTCACCTCTTCAATCAGATCAAAAAACCATGATACCTTTTCTAGTTTGTTTCTCGATCATACTTTGATACTCTTTGAACTTATCAAAGGCTTCCAATTTATGTTTTATAAGTTACATATACCCGAACCTTGATAAATTATCTGTAAAGATGATAAAATAGGAGTATCCTCCTCTGATTTGAGTTATCATCGGTCCACATATATCTGTATATACTAGGGCTAACAACTCATTTGCCCTTTCTCCATATTCAGAAAATGGAGTCTTGGTCATTTTATCCATGAGACAAGATTTATAAGTTTCTAATGATTCATAATCATATGGGTCAAAAAATTCTTCTTTGTATAACTTGTTTATCCTTGACTCACTAATATGACCAAGACGACAATGCTAGAGATATGTGATATTCACATCTTCTCTCTTTCTTTTCAATATGAAAAATATTTTCATTGAGTGCTAGAATTAAAAGATTGTTATCAATATAACCATCACAAAAAAATTCACTAGAAAAAAAATAGAGCATCCATTTTCATTAGCCTTATTTCATAACCTTATTTTAACAACAAAGGTATAGAAATAATATTTCTAATGACCTTTGGTATGTAATAACAGTCTTTTAATTCTAAAATTTTATCTAAAGGCAAATCAAGCATACAGATTCCCACAGCCTCTATGCTAATGGACTCTCTGCACCATGGAGCTCGAGGTCATCTCTTTTCAGACCTTTGATATTCTGTAGTGGCTGTAATGAATTATAAATATGCGATCCACAGATGATATCCAATACCTAAATATCAGAGTCTGAACCACTCAATAAAAAATAGGCCTATATCATATACACACCTTTTGGTGCTACACTTGCACCCTGCTTTAATCTTACAAGATAATTCTTACAATTATACTCTCAATATTCAAATTTGCCATAAAATGAACAGCTAATATCTATTTGGATATCTTTTGCCTTCTCATTATTACTGACCATCCTAAGGTCAAGAATATCCAGAACATCAGAGTTTTTCTTCGATACGAATCTTATTTGCAAGTTCCTCAACCAATCTACATAGTTGGATCGGTCAACATAGTTTTATCTATGGTGTCATGCAGTGAAAATAAAGAAGCCATAATGTAGATTTAAATCTACATAAAGAATAATAGTATAAGTAGACCACTCATATTTGACATGCATAACTAGATGAGGACTTTTAAACTAGTTATGTCTGTCACTATTTTATCGAATACTATAGTCCTCTCTTATGGTAAACGAGAAATCCTAATCTGATTTCTTAATGAGGTTGAGACCTTAATCCCTCAATAAAGTATTGTGGATATCACAACAAACCTCAATGAGTTTAAAGATAGAAAAACCTATCCAATTGCATCTCATGCAACTCTCAACATAACCTGCCTCTAAAAATACTCATAACCTTGTGGATATCATAACAAACTATAGTAAATTTAGTTAAGTCAGACCCTTCATTTTCATACAGCCATATTTGAAAAATACTGTCCTTGTAGATATCACAACAAAGTAACATATCCAAATATGTCGTAAAGCATATAATATGCACCAAGACAAACCTATATCAATTTCTATAGCAAGCCTTGTGGATATCATAATAAACCTATTATAATTTTTGACAGGATATTGACTAGGCATGAAGGAAGGCATATGTAGTGCTCAAAATACTGAGCTATCTTCATTCAAGATTTGAACTAATCCAAATGGCCAGAAAAATATTAAGATTGGTGGGGGTCCTCCCGTTGCTTTTCTTAGACACCAATAAAATTGGCCAGGCCAGTAATGGAATCAATTAAATAACCACCGCACTTGAAACACTCCTTAGACACTAATTGATTAATCGATTCAAGAAATAGATCAGCTACTGGTTCATAATTCTATAACTTAATATGATTTTTATGAGGGCTTTAATGGTCTCAAGCACATCCTTATTCAATCATTCATAATGATGCACTATTATAGTTGTATCTTAATAATCATAACAACTAATCATGGCATCTATTCATATCTCTAAGATATGAAATCATAATCGTACAATATGATTATAACTAAGCATCTCAAGCATATCATATATGCATGAAGTTCTAATAACATGTATGAATATAAAATACTCTTTTCACGATTCTTCTTTTTGGAACATCACATTAGCACCCCTATGCGCCATAAGAGTACCCTATTGAATAGGAAGAGAGGGTCTATGAACCCTACTTGCTCTTATGATCGGATGGCCTGGTGATGAACCCAATTAGAGTACTAAGCTACTAAGAAAGATTCTATACATACATCATGCATTTTATATTTAAAACATATCTCTAAGACATGCGAGGGTTTGGATGTTCAATCGGGTTCAACCCTTGATCTGACTTGAATCAAACCAAAAATCCATGCTTGATCACAATCAAGACAATATTTTAACCTTTGATTATATAGAGCAAGATAGGCTCTAATACCACTATTGGGTTTCGATGGTGCAACGAAAAGATTAGGTGTTTAAAATTTTTATTTGAAACACTTGATGCACCAGTAACCCTAATGCCCAGAAATCCTTGACTATAATAATCAAAGTACAGTAAATATAAATTAGGATAAAAAAAATATCTGTAGTACTAATCTTAATTTTTATAAGGTATCCAAGTGTCCGCCCTCCAACGGTGATCCATACAAAAATTGAACCAAAGACAACGCTCCTTCTCCTTGCTTCAAGAGTTCTAGCCCCTGAAACTTGACTAGCCTCATACCGATCAGGTTTCTTCAAGAACTTGACTCCATCCTCTCAGAACCTCCTCTGAACTTTTGATTCTCCTTCTTTAGGACCCTCACAATTTTTGTTAGGACTAGATAAGGCTTTGTCTTAAATCCCAAAGCCTTGTCCTAAAACTATGATAGGTTGTAAGAAAGAAGGGAGAGCAGCCGGAGAGAAATTAGAAACCCGATCTAAATACATCAAACACCCAGTACCCAAGCCAATTTATAGCCATCAGAGAGATGCCAAAAGAGAGGGACACACCTCATCCAAGAGGCCTATCTGATCTGATTATCAGAGATAAGAGTTCCTTCAAACAGAAGGACTCTTATCAATGATACATCGATCATCACTCTACTCTGTGCATGCGACCAGAGAAGGGATGTTTTTGCATCCCTTCTTAAATCAAAAAAATCCTCAAAAATCTATGTTGATAGAGGACTCAAAAATCCTCATATTCTTTCATGCAAAGTCTAATCACTGCATGCACAGGCATGAGGAGGAACTTATGGCATCCATTTGGCATTCAGATAAGTCTGAAAAATTTTTAAAAAAATTACTGTAAATATATAATAAAATATTGAATATTATCAAAAAAAGTTGTACTAATTTGAAAGTATTTGATTAGGAGAAGGACTCTCCAAATCACAGAGAGATGCGATGCTTCTACGCATGCATGCCCGATATCCTTCTTTATTCAATTTTTTCTCCACCACAAAAGTTTTAGAAAAAATACATTTCATGCTTAGAGATGTGCATCAGAAGATGGAGGGTGATATGAGCTAGCACACATATCTTAATCCCATGCCAAAAGGATTCTTTCCTTCTGCCCACGCCAATACTTGTATGCAGAACCTATTTTGCGCCAAGAGTCCTTCACAACTTGGACACTTCATAATTGGTGTTAACATGGGATATAGTAACCCAATTTGGACTGCTTCTAGGTGGCATGACCTGACCCAAATGTCTACTAAATTGGGCTAGCTAATTAGCAAGGGATGAGACCAAATTGATCTCCAAAGGAGCAAGGGTTTCACATGTGCTAGCATGCTTACTGGAACCCTGATTGAATCCAAAATTTCAATCAACCTTTTTTCAAAAGGATCCTTGGCCAATTTCTATATGTGTGTGACCCATTAGTTTCTACATCTAGCTAGCAGTAGGTTCAGATATAAGTTGACCTAATTTTATTAGATTCTAATCTAATCAATTAAGGTCTAATCTAGCTAACCCGAGTTCAACAATTAGAATCCTTTCTAATTGACGATCGAATTAAACTTTTTAATTCGATCAAAAACTTATAAATCAAGATTGATGTCTAGCAATGTGTCATGACTATCCAAAAGATATAAAATTTGATGAAAATACTAAATATATCCTTCAGTGGCAAGTTACCATGCAATTCAATCCTTTGATCATCTCTGCACCCTAAATATGTTCATGAGTATGGAATCATATCAAACTCAAACACATATTTATATCGATTCTCAATTAACCAATGATGACTCCAATGAAGAAGTATTAGAAACTCTTTCTAATCTCCTTCCTGTTTTTGGCCAAATTTTTTTTTTTGAGTCACCTAGGATTGAGAATACATAGGATGGGATCTCCTCTTACTAGGAGTGATCAATTTTATGTTGGCTTACTCACAACCTCCATATACACTCCACCATATGCAGAATACCTCGTACATGTCTTAATGCCATATCTAGGTATGAACCAAAATATAGGTTCATATGCACAAGATTCCATGATAATCTTAGGTCTGGATTACTTGCACAACTCTCACTTAGAGAATCATCTTTGACATGCAAGTAAGGCTTCCATAAGATGTTCTCTTTCATCGAGTCAATTTAGTAGACTCATTTCTCAAATAAGCAACAATATCTTTGTATTAGTGTCCCATATAAGTGGCTAGTGAGATCTGGCACCCTCTCCATCGAGCATACATAGGATGTGCTTGTCTATCTAGAATATTGATTCCCGACTCAATACTCCTACGATCAAAAATATTTAAGATTAGAGTTTTAGGATTTAGATCTCACCAGCATGACCAATTCATATCTCCTAAAATCATTATCCTAATCTTTGAGGTTCATCATAATCTTAGACATAATAAGATGCAGCTAAAATGATGAATCAATGCCTCATAAATGTCATTACATGTATTGAAAAATTACAAAGAAAGGTTCCATCACAACACACTTACGATTGGCTTATAGGACACTCTTCTTTCAGTAACTCCCAGCTCGATGATGAATTTTTATAACCACACCATCTCCTTTGTAGCATTCAATACAGTATTGTATTCCACTTCGCATACAGAATCAGCAACAGTATGTTGTTTGGAACTCTTCTAACAAACAACTCCTCCATTCAAAGTAAATACGTAGCCTGACATGCTTCTACTATCATCATAATCTGATTGAAAACTAAAATTAGTATATCCCACAAGTTTCAGATCAGTGTCTCCATAGATAAGCCATTGGTTTTTAGTATTTCTTAAATACTTAAGGATTGCCTTCACAACCTTTCAATGATTTTCATCCAGATCAGACTGGTACCTACTCACTATCCCTAGTGAATAGGCCACATCTAGCCTCGTACACATCATGATGTACATGATAGATCTCACTGTTGAAGCATATGATATTCTACTCACACACTCTCTCTCCTCAGTTGTCGGACAATCCTTCTTGGAGAGTAATTTCATGGTCTATCGAAAGATAGCCTCTTAAAATTTTTCATGTTGAACCACTTCAACATGGTATCGATGTACATAGATTGGGACAATCCAAGTAATTTTTTAGATCTATCTCTATAGATCTTCATCTCTAGGATGTAGGATGCTTCTCCCAAATTCTTCATGGAGAACTGTGATGATAACCATATCTTCACACTCTGTAAAGCCGGGATATTATTTTTTAGTAACAGTATCTCATTCACATACAGTACAAGGAAGATGACAACAGAATCGATAGCCCACTTGTAGATGCAAGGCTCTTCTCTATTCCTAATGAAGCCATACATGTTGATCACCTTATCAAAATACATATTCCAACTCCTAGACACCTGCTTAAGTCCATAAATAGACCTATTTAGCTTGCACACTTTCTACTCATCTATGGATGTGAACCCTTCAGGCTGTATCATATACATCTCTTCTTCCAATACCTCGTTAAGGAAAGTGGTTTTGACATCCATTTACCAGATTTCATAATCTAAGGTGCAGCTATAGCAAGCATAATTCAGAATAGACTTGAGCATTACCATAGGAGAGAACGTCTCGTCATAGTCAATACCATAATGCTAACAATGACCCTTGGTAACTAGATGGGCTTTATAGATCTCTACCTTCCCGTCTGCTCTTCTTTTCTTCTTGAAAATTTATTTACACCCTATAGATTTTATCCCTTTAGATGGATCAACTAGTGTCCATACACCATTGATCTCCATGGATTCCATCTCGGACTTCATGGCCTCAAGCTATTTCTGAGAGTTAGGCCTTTGCATGGCTTCCATATAGGTGATCAGATCCTTATCATTCTCATCAAGTTTGATGGGGTCACTGTTCTAGACCAAGAAACCATAGTATCTGTCCGGTTGATGTGGTACTCTACCAGATCTCCTTAATGGCACCTCTATTGACTCTGGATTTGATTCTCCAATCAAATTTAATTTTATGTGTGTCGGTCCTTCCACCTCTTGAACTTCATCAAGTTTAATTTTATAGGTATTAGCTCCTTCTCTAAGGAACTCCTTTTTCAAAAAGACTATCCTGCTGCTAACAAACACCTTTTGCTTTGTAGCGAGATAGAAGTAGTATCCTTTAGTTTTTTTTATGTACTCTATGAACAAACATCTATCGAACTAGGTCTAAGCTTATCTATATTTAAATGCTTGACATAAACTGGACACCCCCAGACTCTATGGTGTGAGAGCACTAGCTTACGCCCAGTCCATATCTCATATGGAGTTTTATTGACAGACTTGCTCGACACCTTATTCAAAATATAGCAGGTAGTTTCTAGTGCATATCCCTAAAAGAAAATTGATAGACTCACAAAGTCCATCATGGATTGGACCACATCTAACAAGGTTCGATTCTTTCTTTCAAAGAGGGGTCCACTGTGAGAGAATTTCATTCTCTTTCAAATATGTCAGAAAATCACTGATGAGGTATTCACCTCCTCAGTCTGATCGAAGGGTCTTAATACTCTTTTCAGTCTATTTTTCTACTTCAATACAGAATCATTTGAATATTTCAAATAATTCTAACTTATGCTTCATAAGATAGACATATCCATACCTCGATAGGTCATCTGTAAACGTAATGAAGCTATAGTATCCTCTTCTGGCACTTATGTTCATAGATCCACATATATCAGTATGTATTAGATCTAGAACATCATTGGCTCTTTCATCTTTTTTCTTAAAATGTGACTTAGTCATCTTTTCAAGTAGACAGGATTCGCAGGTAGGCAATAATTCATAATCATCTATTTCAAGAACACATTCCTTGATCAACCTGTCAATCCTACACTTGTTCACATGATCAAGCCTACAATGCCAAAGATAGAATTCACTGACATTATCTAATTTAGGATATTTACTGGCTGTGTACATTACACCAACAGACCGTGATATTATGTATATGCCATGTCTTAATTGTCTACACATAATTGCTGTATCATTCATAATGATATCACAAAAATCATCCTTTATTATAAACTTAAAATCAAGTTTAGCCAAAAGGCCTAAAGAGATGACATTGATCAAAAAGAAAAGATAATAATGACAATCATCTAACATGGCACTACTAGACTTGAAGATAAGTTACAAAGTTTTTAAGGTCAGAACTGAAACAAAGCTTCCATCTCCAATGTTCAGGAACTGCTCGCCCTCTCGAAACTTACTACTTACTTACAGTCCCTACAATCAATTGCATATATTAATTGAACTTCCAGTATTTAATACTCAGGTAGCAGTATCACAAATAGAGAAATTATAAGGAGTTATCATATAAGTACCTTGTGAAGTAAACATTTGCTTCTTTCTCTTCTTCTTAGGCCTATTTGGGTCAAGGATATGTATGAAGGATAATTTCTCTTTCAATGACCCAGCTTCTTATAAAAGAAGCATTCTGCCTGGCTCTTGTTAACTTTTGACATTTTGCTCTGCTTAGGATTGACTGTACGGGATTTCTACACATTCTTTTTCTTTCCTCTCCTAGAGGATCGACAACCTACAGATGAACCTTCCTCTAAATTCATCGACTCCTTCTAGAGTTGGTTGTCCTAAAAAATCTACAGTAATCCTAACAAACCATAATAGTTCACTGTAGGCTTCATCATTCTGTAATAACTGAGAAAAGATAGGTAGGATTTTGGTAGCGAGTTGAGGATTGCATCCTTGTCCAGCTGTTCATGCAACGAAAAGTTAAGTTTGCTCAGATGTCCAATCTACTCAATCATGTATAGTATATGATCGGTGACTGAAGCCCCCTCTCACATACAGACATTGAATATTGCACAGGAGGTTTTGTATCTCTCCAAATCCTCAGAGGTGCCGAAAGACTCATTCAACATTTGAATGATCCCCTCAGGCTGTGCATCCTCGAACTTACGGCTAAGTTTATCGTTCATAGCTGCCCTCATCACACAATGCACAGTCATTCGATCATTGAGCCACTTCATGTAAGTGTCTCTCATAGCATGAGTAGCATTAGCAGTAGATTTTTCAGATGCCTCATCCATAAGGACGTACAGAATCTTCTCGTGCTCTAAGATAATCTTCAACTTTTGATGCTAGCTATCGAAGTTGGATCCAGTGAGCCTGTCACTGTCCAACAACATACGGAGGGATAGTGTGTTGGCTATAGTTGAAAGAAAACTAAAAGCCTATTAGTATATGAATTACTTTTTAATCTCAAAGATATGGACTTTAGTCTAAAGGTTCTCCCACTATTTTATATGAATTGATAGCCTCTACCTCCAATTCGAGAAACTACATTAATTCCTTAGCGGGTACTAGAATCCACACAGACTGCATTTGGACTCTAGTATGGCTCGACCAATCCTAGTACATCCATGGGTAGGTTCATAACTAATTATTTCTCTAAACAACTTCTAGCAATTAAATTTTGCCCTAGGCATCCTTCAGCAGGTGTGTGGTGACTCCACTAAAAATTCTGGTTAGGTCTAACCATTAACATGACAACACCAAGTACATCCAACAAATGAATTATTAGAAAATGTATCCCAAAAATCAATCGTCAGCCTGTTGACGGTTGAGCAATCTTGTATGATAACTAATTTGTTAATATATAAAATATATTTGATATTTTCAACATAAGCTTTCATCTTCTAATGAACTCCGTTATTATGATGAAGTCCTTAGGACTATTTAGATTCGATAAAGAGAGAATTTATGGATTAGTCCTTAAAACTGTTCACGACCAAATGATAGGCTGTTAATAAGGACGACAGCTTCTATCGAGCATAGGTCGCTATAGGCCATATGGGTTGGTTGTCCTCTTAACCAAGGAGTATGGAGACACTGGTATGGCATACAGGTGAGATGTAAGGGTATATCATCATTGAATGTGACCAACTCCAGAGTATTCTGCTGTCGAGAATGTCTCTGATGGGATATAGGTATAAGTGTCCCTTAGACCTGAGATCACCTTAGTGACTTGCAAGCAACTCACTGTGCTTTGGTATTGGACTAACTGAATTTTTAATTCAGTGATGGAATGCTTTTGGGCATAGTCAAGTACTTGTAAAGTCAGAGTATGATCGAGATGGGATTGACCACTCCAAGAGTTGGAGAAGAATGAGTCACTATATTTCAATTTAGCAAAATCTTGGCTAGGGTAATCCATCAGATGGATTTGATATTTTGAAATACAATGTGGACAACCTGATCAGAGTTGATAGTTGAATTTTGAGGTGTCCTATGATCATTTTGATCAAAGGGATGAATTATATAGAAACTATATCCGCATGGGTTCTAAGGATGTTGTTCTACACATTCGACCTATCCGATCGTCGGATACCATTGCTAGATGGTCACTTCGATTGGTATAAAAATTTATTCTTATACTACTGACTTAGGTTCAGACCTATGAGGTCACACACATTAGAGTTCATAATCTGATCGGATGGTTGATCAACGATTAAGAATCGTTCTAGGGTTAAATGATCAATACGATTGACATTTAACCTAGTGCAAGTGTTGCAGGAGGATCGATTAGCAATTTGATTGCTAATTGGCTTAATTTGATTAAGCCAAAGGGTTGAGATTAAGTCTAATTGAATATGATTTAATTAGATTTGGTTTGGACTTGATTGGATCAAGTCCAATTGGTTTATTGGATAAGCCAAGTGTAAGAAAAAAACTAGTCCTAGTTCAATTAGGACTTGGGTCAACCTAATTTCTAATTTGATTAGAAAATTAAATTAGATTTAAATATAATTTAATCTGATTAAATTAAGTTTTAAATTAGGTTAAGATCTATTTTAATTGGGTTGATCTAATTTTAGTTTGATTTGGTTTGAGAAACCAAATTAAAACAAGTCATAAGATAGAATCCTAGTAAGACTAGGATTCCACCTTGCGCCACATAAGCCCCCCCGATGCCCTCTCTCTTATTCCACACCAATCTCCTCTTATTTTGTGTGACAAAAGCCCTCTCCCAGGTCTTTCCTACATCCAAAAGGTTTTCTCTCTTCTTTCATACATGAAAAGTGGTTGTGGATCAAATCAAAGTAGGAATAAGTTTGGATTCAAATTCTATGAGATAGAGTTTTAGAAATCCAAAACTCTTTCCTATTTGCATCAAATTTATCTAGATTTTTTTTGAAATTTTTATGGCTTTTAGGGCACACATTATGAACCCTTTTCTGGTGGTCCATGCATGAAAATAAGGAGGAGGCACCCAAGAGTTGGGCGCCCCTTATCTTACCATGTTTGGATAAGCCTTGACTAGGTATTTGACCTAGACAAAGACTCTATCATATCTCTCTCTATAAAATGAGTTTCTTCATAAAATTTTTATAGAACATGGAGATTTAAGAGACCTTTGGGACATCCAAAAGTAATAGAGAAAGGCCTTTGGGTCATGGAGATATAATAGACACAAGACAGGGTGTCTAGGAGAGAGTAAAGAGAAGAAGAAGAGGGTCTTCTTCTAGGATTGTTAGTTTCATCTCTTCTCTTCCTCCATCTTGAGTTTTTCTGAGAGTGTCTCAGATTTAAAACTCCTCCTCCTACTTCTCATCTTTGGAAGAATCTAAATCAAGAAGAAGAAGATACCTGATCAATCATTGAAGAAGGATCAGTGCAGTATTAGCATACTGTGCTAATTTCCTGAAGCAGAACTTCTGATCGAGATTCGTGGGCTCGTGTGGATCACTCCTAGAGATCGAACATGTATGCGGTTTGCAACATCATCCTCAAGCCTAGATCAGCAAGGTTAGAACATCTAACTTGCAAGGTAATAGATCTGATCTATTGTTTAATACATATATTAGATATAGTATAGAAACATGTTGATATGATCAACATGTAGCTCATGCTCTATATATTTTAATTTTTGATTTAATATTATATAATAATCATGTAATAGAATCTTAGATCTAAAAATTCTCTAGTTTTAAAAAATAAATTTTGATTTATTTTGATCTTCTGCTGCCTGATCTTGAAAAAGTTTCAAGATCTAACTCTGAAACCCTAGATCTAGTTCCTTCAATTAGTATCAGAGCAAAGGTTATTTATTATATGATTATTTATACATACTTAGATTATTTTTTAGATTAGATCTAATTTATAATCTGATTATTAAATCTAAAATTAAAATTTTAGATCAATCACGAACTGCAAGGTTGTCCTGCTGTAAGGTTTATCCCTTATAGTGCAAAGGTTGTCCTAGTTTGTGTAGATCTATCTTTAATCATAAATTTATTTAGATATGATCTAGATTAAATTTATAATTTATTAGATTTAAAAATATTTAAATTTAAAATAAAATCTCTTTATTAATATTTTTTATGCAAAAAAATTATTTAAAGTTAAAATTATTTCAATTACATGAACCTGTTTAGATTAGATCTAAAGTAGTTTCATATTTATTTCATTTGCATCTTGATTATAAATCAAATATGCAATATGGTTGGTAGAATTATATTATAAAATTATTTTATAAATATAAAAATTATTTTTGAAAAGTCGAACCCAACCCTCAGCCCAAAACTTAATTAAGAATTAAGAAGTTATTTGATTAGGTTCTAGGATTGTGAATTAAAGAACCTAAAACACAAACCATAACACATTGGGTTAATGGGTTAGTGGAAATTAGGTCCATTAATTGGGTTAGACCTATGGTTAGATTAAAGATGGACTTAATTAGAGAATTGACTAAATCTAATCAATTGTTGTCTTAGATTAGGTCAAGGATTCTCTAGATCAATTACAATAGTTGTAGTTGGTCAAGTCCATGTCTTTAACGAGAACCAAATGGACTTGATTCTTGGCTAAGCGGTCTAGCACGAACTATTAGGTTGATCTAATCGAAACTAATTAAACCAGTTGGTGTCTAAGATAAACTAGATCGGTGGTTTTTAATTGGGAGCCTGCTTACCTGGCCATTTTTGATGGTGTCTAAGGCAAGCTTTGGCTGACCCTCTCATTGATCGAACTTATCTAGCCTCTTGGTGAAATTATGTTTTGATCGGATCACTTGACTATTCGAGCTGACCCATGTCAGCTAGGTAAATCAATGTGACTGATTTAGGTGCTCTTAGACCAACCCTTTTAATGGTCTCCTTTAAGCTGACTTGGTGAAGCCAGTGGGAGGATCATGATAAGCTGGTTCATCTGACCTCATCCTCTAAATCATTTAAATCCTCTAAAATTATTAGGTCCTTAAAATGATAAAATTATGGAGATAACTGAGTCATAGCCTCCCATTAAGGTATTTGATAATGAGTCAATTAACTCAATAATCATTGTAGACCCAAAGGCCTGGTGCTTGTTGACTAATGGAATTATCACTCATCATATGATGACTTGGAAGTATCTCTCTAATGGTGGTTAGGTGAGCCAACCAAAGTTGGGCTTAATCATTTGTTGGTTAGATGCACCAAGTATGGTCATGTTAATGGTTGGACCTAACCAGATCCTTACAGTAGAGGCCAAAGCCTACTGATTAGGTTTCTGAGGCAAAATTAAAAATACTAAAAATTATTTAGAGAAATAATTGGTTATGAACCTACCCTTAGATGTACATGGGTTGGCCAACCAAAGTTGGGCTTGTGTGCAGTCTAAGTAGATTCTAATACCAACTAAGGAATTAGGGTAATTCCTCGAATTGGAGGTAGAGGCTACCAATTCGAATAAAATAGTGAGAGAAACCTTTTGATTAAAGTCTAAATCTTTAGGTTTAATGAATCAATTAGGTTATGGTTTTTCTTTAGTGCGGATATGGCTACTTCCCTATCGCTCCGATCATTGTTGGACAATGATAAGTTGGTGGGATCCAACTTCGATAGCTGGTACCGAAAGTTGAAGATAGTTATGGAGCATGAACGGATTCTATATGTGATAATGGATCCTGCACCTGAGGAGCCAGCTGCCAATGCACGTGGAACAGTCAGAGACACTTACCAGAAATGGCTCAGTGATCGGACCATGGTGCGTTGTATCATGCTGGCTGCCATGAGTGACGAGTTCAGTCGTAGATTCGAGATGGCTTAGCCAAAGGACATGCTTCAAGTGTTGGAGGATGCCTTTGGCACACCCGATGATGTGGAGAGGCATAAGACTAGTTGTGCCATCTTCAACGTCAAAATACGGGATGGTGCCTCTGTCACTGATAATGTATTATACATGATTGAGCTGATGGAACAATTGAGCAAGCTCGGCTTCTCCTTGCATGAGCAGCTTGGGAAGGATGCAATACTAAACTCACTGCTTAAGTCTTATCTCCCATTCCTCACTCATTATAAAATAACAAAGCCTGAAGTAAACTACCATAGGTTACTGGGGTTGCTTCAGAACTTTGAGAAGGATCACCAACTCCACAAGGAGTCGGTGAACTTAGTGGGAGGTTCATCTTTTGGTTCTCGACCCTTTAAGAAAGGGAAGAAGAACAAGAAGAAGAAAGTAAAAAAGATGCAAGTTCAGGCTGGGACATTAGTGCAGGGCCAGACCAAAAAGATCAAGCCCGATAAGAGTCAAGCTGAATGCTTCTTTTGCAAGAAGCGAGGGCACTGGAAGAGGAATTATCCCCAGTATATTACCTCCCTGGACCCGAACAGGTAGAGAAAGCAGCAAGTTATTGCTGGACAAGGTATTTATATGATAACTCCTTATAATTTCTCTATTTATGATATAACTGATTGGGTATTGGATACCGATAGCCCTTACCATATTTGCAATTCATTGCAGGGGTTACAGGTTAGTAGGAGATTCGAGCAAGGTGAGAGGTTCCTGAATGTTGGAGATGGAAGACCAGTTCTAGTTCTAGCATTAAAAATCTTGAAACTTGTATTTGAATCCCATATCATTGTTCTTAATGATTGTTATTTCTGTCCCAGTTTCTTTTTAATTGTCATTTCTGTAGGTCTTCTGGCCAAAAATGATTATGAAATTTCAATAAAGAAACAAATTTGTAATATCATTATGAATGGTGTTACTATTTTTTGTGGATGTTTGAACAATGGTGTGTATATGTTATCACAACCTGTTAATGTAGTCTATTCAACTGGCAAGCATCCTAGATTAGATAGTGTGTCAGATATCTACTTATGGGACTGTAGGCTAGGTCATATAAACAAGAACAGAATAAATAGGTTGACTCAAGAGAGAATCCTCGAAGTCAGTGATTGTGAATCACTTCCAACCTGTGAGTCCTGTCTTCTTGATAAAATGACCAAGTCACCTTTTACTGAAAAAGGTGAGAGAGCTACAAAGCTCTTGGGTCTAGTACATATTGATGTATGTGGGCCCATGAGCACAAGTGCTAGAGGTGGATATTTCTACTTCATAACTTTCACGGATGATCTATCCAGATATGGATATGTCTATCTGATGAAACATAAGTCAGATTCATTTGAAATGTTCAAACGATTTCGAAGTGAAGTAGAAAAATAAACTGGGAAGAGCATTAAAACTCTTCGATCTGATCGAGGAGGAGAATATCTTTCTAGTGAGTTTCTCACATATCTAAAAGAGAATGGAATTCTCTCCCAATGGACTCCTCCAGAAATACCACAGCATAATGGTGTGTTTGAAAGAAAAAATCAGACTTTGTTAGACATGGTCCGATCTATGACAGGTTTTGCCAGCTTGTCGATATCCTTCTGGGGATATGCACTCGAATCGACCTGTTATCTATTAAATAAGATTCTAAGTAAGTCTGTAATTAAGACTCCATATGAGATATGGATAGGACGTAAGCTAGCACTTTCACACCTTAGGGTCTGGGGGTGCCCGGTCTATGTCAAACGATTAGTCATAGACAAACTTGGACCTAGGTCTGACAAATGCACATTCATAGGATACCCCAAAGAGACCAAAGGATATTTTTTTATCATGTTGATGAACAAAAGGTGTTCGTCAGTCTTAAGGCAATCTTTTTAGAAAAGAAGTTCCTTGATGAAGGAACCGTTGCCTCTAAGGTTGAACTTGATGAAGTTCAACAGGTAGAAGGACCGACATCAATAGCTGAACCTGAGTCGGATTTGATTAGATCAGATCTGAAGCCCAATGTACCTGCACCATTAAGGTGATCTGGTAGAGTACCGCATCAGCTTGATAGATACTATATTTTCTTGGTCTGAGATGGTGATCCCATCGAACTCGATAAGAATGATGAGGATCCGATCACCTATATGGATGTAATGCAGAGATCTGATTTCGAGAAATGGCTTGAAGCCATGAAATCCGAAATGGAGTCCATGAAGGTCAACGATGTATGGACATTGGTTGACCCACCTGAAGGGATTAAATTCATTGGGTGTAAATGGGTGTTCAAAAGAAAAAAGACACAGACGGAAAGGTGGAGATCTATAAAGCCCGTCTGGTTGCCAAAGGGTATCGTCAATGTTATGGTATTGACTATGACGAGATATTTTTTTCTGTGACAATGCTCAAATCCATTCGAATAATGCTTGCAATAGCTATCCATCTAGATTATTAGATCTGGCAAATGGATGTAAAGATAGCTTTCCTAAATGGAGAGCTGACCAAAGAGGTGTATATGATACAATCTAAGGGGTTTATATCCACAGATGAGTCCAAGGTGTGCAAGCTTCAGAGATTTGAAGCAAGCTTCTCGGAGTTGGAATATGCATTTTGATAAGATGATTAAAACGTATGGCTTCGTTAAGAATGGAGAAGAGCCCTGCATCTATAAATGGGTAGATGGTCCAATTGTGGTATTCCTTATCTTGTACGTGGATGACATTCTCTTAATCGGGAATGATATCCCTGCACTACAGGGATTAAAAGTTTGGTTGTCATCGCAGTTCTCCATGAAGGATTTGGGTGAAGCATCCTACATCCTAGGGATGAAGATCTATAGGGATAGATCTAAAAAGATGCTTGGATTATCCCAGTCCACGTACATAGACACTGTGTTGAAGAAGTTCAGCATGGAGAATTTCAAGAAGGGCTATCTACCGATTGGCCATGGAATTTCTCTCTCTAAGAAGGATTGTCCGACAACTTCTGAAGAGAGAGAGCATATGAGTAGAGTCCCATATGCTTCAGCCGTGGGATTTATCATGTACGTCATGACATGTACAAGACCAAATGTGGCATACTCACTAGGAGTAGTGAGTAGATACCAATCTGATCCTGGAGAAAACCATTGGAAAGTGGTTAAAGCCATCCTTAAGTATTTGAGAAATACTAAAGACCAATGATTGGTTTATGGTGAGTCAGATCTGAAACTTGTGGGGTTCACAGACTCCAGCTTTCAATCTGACCATGATGACAGCAGAAGCGTGTCGGGTTATATCTTTACTCTGAATGGTGGAGCTATCTACTGGAAGAGTTCCAAGCAGCATACTGTGACAGACTCTGTTTGTGAAGTGGAGTACATCGTAGCATCAGATGCCGTGAAGGAAGCTGTGTGGCTGAGAAAATTCATCATCGAGCTCAGAGTAGCACCCTCCCTCGATGGTTTGGTCCTGCTCTACTGTGACAGCATTGGTGCCATAGCTCAAGTGAAGGAACCCAAAGCACACCAGTGGACGAAGCACATTTTGCATCGCTTCCACTTGGTCTGGGAGATCGTGGATCGAGATGACGTTGACCTTCAGAAGATCGACTGAAAGGAGAACCTGGTCGACCCCTTCACTAAAGCCCTGGCGATAAAGGAGTTCGACAACCACAAGTCGAAGATGGGTATTAGATACTGTGTCGAGTGGCTTTAGGACAAGTGGGAGTTATTGGAAAATATGTCTCAAAAATCAATCGTCAGCCTGTTGATGGTTGAGCAATCTTGTATAGTAATTGATTTGTTAATAAATAAAATATATTTGACATTTTTATCATAAGCTTTTATCTTTTAATGAACTCTGTTGTTATGATGAAGTTCTTAGGACTATTTAGATTCGATAAAGAGAGAATTTATCGATTAGTCTTTAAAACTGTTCACGACCAAATGATAGGCTGTTAATAAGGATGACAGCTTCTATCGAGCATAGGTCATTGTAGGCCATATGGGTTGGTTGTCCTCTTAACCAAAGAGTGTAGAGATACTGATATGGCATACAAGTGAGATGTAAGGGTACATCATCATTGAACGTGACCAACTCCAAAGTATTCTGCTGTCGAGAATGTCTCTGATGGGATATAGGTATAAGTGTCCCTTAGACCTGAGATCACCTCAGTGACTTGCAAGCAACTTACTATGCTTTGGTACTGGACTAACTGAATTTGTAATTCAATGACAGAAGGCTTCTGGGCATAGTCAAGTACTTGTGAGTCAGAGTGTGATCGAGATGGGATTGACCACTCCAAGAGTTGGAGAAGAATGAGTCACTATATTTCAATTTAGCAAAATCTTGACCAGGATAATCCATCAGATAGATTTGATATTTTGAAATACCATGTGGACAACATGATCAGAGTTGACAGTTAAATTCTGAGGTATCCTATGATCATTTTGGTCAAGGGGATGAATTATATGGAAACTATATCTGCATGGGTTCTAAGGATGTTGTTCTACACATTCGACCTATCCGATCGTCGGGTACCATTGCTAGATGGTTACTTCGATTAGTATAAAAATTTATTTCTATGCTACCGACTTAGGTTTGGACCTATGAGGTCATACACATTAGAGTTTATGATCTGATCGGATGGTTGATCAATGATGAAGAATAGTTCTAGGGTTAAATGATCAATACGATTGACATTTAACCTAGTACAAGTATTGCAGGAGGATCGATTAGCAATTTAATTGCTAATTGGCTTAATTTGATTAAACCAAAGGGCTGAGATTAAGTCTAATTAAATATGATTTAATTAAATTTAGTTTGGGCTTGATTGGATCAATTTCAATTAGTTTATTGGGAAAGTCAAGTGCAAGAAAAAAACTAGTCCTAGTTCAATTAAGACTTGGGTCAACCTAATTTCTAATCTGATTAGAAAATTAAATCAGATTTAAATCTAATTTAATCTGATTAAAATAAGTTTTTAATTGGGTTAAGATCTATTTTAATTGGATTAATCTAATTTTTGTTTGATTTGATTTGAGAAACCAAATTAAAACAAGTCATAAGATAGAATCCTAGTAAGACTAGGATTCCACCTTGCGCCACGTAAGCCCCTCCCATGCCCTCTCTCTTATTCCATGCTAATCTTCTCTTATTTTGTGCAAAAAAAGCCCTCTCCCAAGTCTTTCCTACATCCAAAAGGTTTCCTCTCTTTTTTCATACATGGAAAGTGGTTGTGGATCAAATCAAAGTAGGAATAAGTTTAGATTTCAAATTCTATGAGATAGAGTTTTAGAAATCCAAAACTCTTTCTTTTTGCACCGAATTTATCCAATTTTTTTTTAAAATTTTTGTTGCTTAGTGCACCCTTTTCTAGTGGTCCATGCATGAAAATAAGGAGGAGGCACCCCAGAGTTGGGTGCCCCTTATCTTGCCATGTTTGGATAAGCCTTGACTAGGTATTTGACCTAGACAAGAACTCTATCATATCTCTCTCTATAAAATGAGTTTATTTATAAAATTTTTATAAAACATAGAGACTTGAGATACCTTTGGGACATTCGAAAATTAGAGAGAAAGACCTTTGGGTCATGGAGATATAATAGACACAAGATAGGATGTCTAGGAGAGAGTAAAGAGAAGAAGAAGAGGGTCTTCTTCTAGGGTTGTTAGTTTCATCTCTTTCCTTCCTCCATCTTGAGTTTTTCTGAGAGCATCTCAGATCTAAAACTCCTCCTCCTACTTCTCATCTTTGAAAGAGCCCAAATCAAGAAGAAGAAGGTACCTGATCAATCATTGAAGAAAGATCAGCGCAGTACTAGCATACTGTACTGATTTTCTGAAGTAGGACTTCTGGTCGAGATTCGTGGGCTCGTGTGGATGACTCCTAGAGATCGGATGCGTGTGTGATTTGCAACATCATCCTCAAGTCCGGATCAGCAAGGTTAGAACGTCTTACTTGCAAGATAATAGATTTGATCTATTGTTTAATACATACATTAGATGTAGTATAGAAATATGTTGATATGATCAACATGTAGCTCATGCTCTATATATTTTAATTTTTGATTTAATTCTATATAATAATTATGTAATAAGATCTTAGATCTAGAGATTTTTTAATTTTAAAAAATAAATTTTGATTTATTTTAGTCTTCTGCTGCCTGATCTTAAAAAAATTTTAAGATCTAACCCTGAAATCCTAGATCTGGTTCCTTCAATTGTCCAGGCTCGAGTGTGGCTCGACCAACTTGAGCATTGATTTAAAGGTACAATAAGATGGTTATATGATGAATGATAATTCTAATATCTAATGGACACCAGACATGTGGCGCCACCAATACCTATTTGGAATATTGGACTCATTATCATGCACCTTAATGGGAAGCTATGAACAAGTTATCAGCATAACTGTATCATTTTATGGACCTAATAATTTAAAAAATTTGATTTTATTGACCTAAGAATAAGAGAAGAAATTGACCTGCAAGTTGTAAATCCTCCAACTGACTTCATCAAGTCATGTAAAGGATTAGACACAAGCTGGTCTAATGACACCTAAATCAGTCATACTGATTAACCTTAATGACATGGGTCTGCTTGAATCAACTAGTAATCTAATCAAAATACAATCTACTATGTTGATCAAGTAAGTGAGATCAGTGAGAGGGATGTGTCATTAACTCATCGTAGACGTATCTAGGTGAGTAGCTCTCAATTAAAAAGCACTTGATCGAATCTGCCAGACTTACTTTAGACACAGTTGGTGCAAAATCCGCTTGCGCCGGAGAAGCTGGAGTCGGGGAAGTCGCGGTCGCAGCCGGGACCTGCAAAGGAAGTCTAAACCGGAGGTGGGGTTGCTCCGGCAAGACCCTCCGACGCTCAAGTCAGTTTTTTGCCTCAACAAGAATGGAGTGCTCGAACGGAGAATTTAGCAGAGTTTTTAGATAAAGGATGAGAGCTTATAGAATAACGTATCTGGGGCCCCCTTTTATAGGTGGAGGGGCAGTAGCCTGATAGCGATGTCTGTAACCGTCTGGCAGTGGGCTGCGCAGGGTCAGGTGGAGTTTGTTGCGAAGAATAGTGGAGTGGACCCGTGGCTATCACCGGGGCGTTCCACATGGAGTCTGCCACGGGGAGTGGAGCGGCGTCCGCTGTCGTGACTTACCAGCGGATGGGAGAATCGCACGGAATCCATCGTAGGAAGTGGAGCAGAGCTGCGACCGTTACTGCGGCCTGTCAGGGAGTGATGGAGCTGCGTGGAATCTGCCGCAGGAAGTGGAGCAGGGCTGCGACCGTTACTGCGGCCTGTCAGGGAGTGATGGAGCTGCGCGGAATCGACCGCAGGAAGTGGAGCAGGATCATGGCCGTTATTGTGGCCTGCCAGGGAGCGCAGATCCATCGGCTGAAGTTCGGCAGTGGTCGGAGCCCGGCTCCCGTGGGAGTCCGGGCGGAGTCAGCTTGCGGTTGAGGTTGTTGGCGGAGTCCGACTCTCGTAGGAGTCCGGACGAAGTTTGTCTGCAGCCGTTGGAGTCGAGGATGAAGCCCAGCTCCCGTAGGAGTCCGGGCGGAGTCTTCCTGTAATTAAAGTTAAAGGCGAAGTCCGGCTCCCGTAGGAGTCCGGACAAGGCTTA